>NC_065548.1:40516567-40823058 GCF_022605725.1 Anthonomus grandis grandis
CTTGGCTGACCCTTTCTATGATACTCCTAGCTCTATTGATGTATTAATAGGTGTTCCATTGTTTCCCTATATTTTACTGGAGGGTAGACTTATTGGTGACTATAATGAGCCAGTGGGAATTAACACTGTTTTGGTTTTATATTGATGGGTAAAACGGTTTCCAACTCTTCACCTGTCGCTACACAATCGCTTCTCTGTTATCAGGCATCAGTTAATGATACTATGCAGAAGTTTTGGGAAGTTGAAGAAGTACCACATGTCAAAGTTTTATCTCCTGAGGACGAGAAATGCGAAAATATTTTCCGTAAAACTACGTATCGCAATCGGGATGGCCGATTTGTGGTTTCCTTGCCTTTCCGAGGTGATGAGCCTATTTTTTATGGAAGTAGAGAATTAGCTCTTCGCAATTTCTTATCGTTAGAATGCAGGTTACAGCAAAATCTGAAGCTTTATGCAGATTATGCTGCTTTTATAAAGGAATATTTAGATCAGAACCATATGGAATTAGTATCTTCAGATGTAATCCCAAAAAAGTCGTTCTATATTCCACATCATTGTGTTTTAAAGGATTCAAGTCCCACTACTAAGCTTCGTGTCGTATTCAATGCCTCTGCCAAATCATCAGATGGTATGTCACTTAATGATCATCTTCTGTCTGGTCCGAAATTGCAAGCTGATATTTTTGCGTTGCTTCTTGGTTTTAGAATTCATCGATTTGTTTTCCTAGCGGATATTCGTCAAATGTTTCGGCAAATTATCGTTAACCCTGCCCACACTGATTATCAGAGAATTGTTTGGCGCTTTTCTAAAGATCAACCTATAGCTGATTACCGCCTTCTCACGGTAACGTATGGACTAACATGCGCGCCTTATTTGGCTATCAAGTCATTGTTTGTTCTGGCTGAAGAGGAAAAGGATAATTTTCCTGAGGCCTCGCAAATTATTTTAAATTCATGCTATGTTGATGATCTAACTGGAGGTTCATCAACAATTGAAGATTCTAGAAAACTTCAAAAGGACTTAGTACTGATGCTGCAGAAAGGAGGGTTCGAACTTCGAAAGTGGTGTAGCAATGATCCTCGCTTGCTAGCTGGTTTACCCCCTTCTTATTTGTATAATGAGGACATTTCTCTGAATTTTGATTCAGAAAGTCCGCTAAAAGTTTTAGGTCTTTATTGGATCTGACGTGTTTCAATTTTTTGTTAACTCTGTGGATAGGGGTTGCACTAAACGCCTATTGTTATCTAATTTGGCAAAAATTTTTGACCCACTGGGCTTTCTTTCACCTTTAACGTTTCTCGTGAAGTTTTTAATTCAGCGTTTGTGGAATTTAAAGTTGGATTGGGATGCAACGCCTCCAAATGATATTCTTAATCTTTGGAAACAATATGTTAGAGATATTTTAACCCTTCCTAGCCTCAAAATTCCTCGCCTACTATTTCCTTATTCTCCTGTTGAAACTTTGGAACTACATGGTTTCTGTGATAGCTCCGAAAAGGGTTACTGTGCCGTTATTTACTTTTGTAGTTTACTACCTAACGGTCAGGCAACCACTCGTTTTAGTTGTGCAAAATCAAAAGTTGCACCACTAAAGACACTTTCTATACCACGTCTAAAACTTTGTGCGGCCGTGCTTTTGTCTCGTTTGCTATCACATGTTTACGATATTTATAAAACATCTTTTGTTATCAATAAAATATACGCCTGGAGTGATTCTACAATAGCACTTTCTTGGATTAAAGCCTCTCCGCATCGGCGGAGTACTTTTGTTAGCAACCGCGTTTCTTTTATCCAAGAAAGATTACCTTTATCTTGTTGGCATCATGTTTCATCTGAGAATAATCCAGCCGACCTCGGTTCTAGAGGTTTGCTCCCTATGGAGTTATGTAATAGTTCGCTTTGGTGGGCGGGTCCTAGTTTTTTAATTAGCTCAACTCGCAACTGGATCCCCTTCATAAACACTCCTTTAACTTCACATGATTTACCTGAAGAAAAGAAAACATGTCTCTCAATTTTTTATTCTAAGGGTTTTCTGGATAATCTTATTTCAAGGTTCTCGTCGCTCGATAAACTGAAACGCATTATGGCCTATATTCTTCGCTATAAGCATAATATTTCATTGCCCCGCGAAAAATATGAGGGTAACCTTACTTTGGTAGAACTCCACAATGCATTAATGCTTTTGGTTAGACATGTTCAGTCGCAAACCTTTTTCTCGGATATAATGTTAATTCAAGGAAATAAAATACCTTCGAAAGCGTTTAGAAAATTGAATGTTTTCCTAGATAGTGCTGGGATACTACGTGTCGGTAGTAGACTAAAACATTCTTTAAGTTTTAACAATAACTATTCCGCTCTCCTACCCAGTAATCACGAGTTTACAAGGCTTGTAGTTACTTTTTTCATTTAAAGTATTTTCACGCTGGTGTGCAGAGTGTTCAGTTTCGTATTACACAGCAATTTTGGATATTGTCATCTAAAGCCGTTATTCGTCGTATTCTTGGTAAATGTGTTAGATGCTTTAGATGTAGGCCTCAGTTAATTCAACCTCCTATGGGTGATTTGCCTGCATCCCGCGTATCACATGTAAAACCTTTTCTTCATACCGGCGTTGATTATGCTGGTCCATTCAATGTCATGATGTCTCGTTACCGCGGCTGTCGTACCAGTAAGGCCTATTTATGTTTGTTTGTTTGCTTTGCGACTAAAGCTTTGCATTTAGAATTGGTATCCAGTCTATCTACGGAGGCTTTTTTAGCTGCTTTGAGACGATTTGTAGCTCGCCGAGGTCGCTGCCAACATTTGTACAGTGATTGTGGTAGCAACTTTATTGGTGCATCCAAGCAATTAAATAATTTTATGTTAAAATCCGCCGCATCTGAAGGTATAACATGGCATTTTAACCCCCCCTCTGCGCCCCACTTTGGAGGATTGTGGGAGGCCGGAGTGAAATCTGTAAAAACTCATTTATACAGAGTCATTGGTATGCAGTGTTTGACCTATGAGGAGCTAAATACTGTATTGGTTCAGATTGAAGTAATGATCCCAATGATATGACTGCTCTAATACCGGGTCATTTCCTGACCCTGGAACCTCTGGGTGTTCCTCCTGAATTGGATGTCACCTCACTTCCCGTTCGTCAATTGGATCGTTGGCAAATGCTTCAAAAAATGCACCAAGATTTTTGGCGTCGTTGTTCTGGTGAGTACTGGCATACGTTGCACCAACGTGCTAAGTGGCATAAATCCAGTGGTAATCTTTCACCAGGAACTTTAGTTTTAATTCGCAATGATTTGGCCCCTCCTCTGCATTGGTCAATGGGCCGCATAACTGAGGTACATCCAGGTTTAGATAGAATAGTGAGAGTTGTTACTGTTCGCACTAGTAATGGGACTTTAAAGCGACCTGTGGTGAAGCTCTGTCCTTTGCCACTTTAGGAGGACTGAAAAATGCAATGCATTTTGGTGGGCGGTATGTTAAGTTTTCATTTAATTTTCATTTAGTTTATTTAGTTCATTAATATGAACATGTTCTTTTATCACTCGGTATTTTTTCTTTAGTTAAATTTAATGCCTTTGGTTAACTCACCTTGTTAAGGAAGTATTTTATTTGTTTAAATAATTTAGTTTTTTTTTGTTTTGAGGCCTTAAACAGTGCGCGTTTCATATTTATTCGAGCTCTAATCGTCAAACAGTTTAGAGTCGCGACTCAACACCGAAAAATCGCTAGCGTGAAAGTGTATATAATTCGTAAATCTCGGCCACCGATAATAGAAGGTAAGGTCTCACAACAGCGTTTTCCAAGTTTTTAGTTAATCTCATTAAGTGTTTACAGTCCACTAAATTACCTTTTTTTTCCTTTTTTTTCATCGTGAGTTAACTAACTTTTTAATTTTATTTTTTGTTTGAACTCAGCGCAATTAATCAACAATCTCTAATAATAATGAATATTTATAATTTGGTTTCTTTAAATCGCCAAATTTCTGCACAGAATGGCACTGCTGTAAATTTTGGCCGGAGAAAATTTCTCAATAAAGGTATTTGGTAACTGCGCTCGTTGTTTACTTTTGGATGGTGTACCTTTCGTGTAGTACTACTATTAAAAGGATATATTAAGTGCGTTTTTTTTTATTAATAATGAAATTAAAATCTTCTTTTTTGATAAAAATTGTAAAGAATGAGAAATCAGATATATTGGGAAAAAGAAAATTGAAATCGTTCCTTTCACAAGTAAGTTAGCTGTTATCTTGATAGCTTATTGTTTGCTGGTAGATTGGTATTAATTAACATCTCAATTTTTTATTTATTAGTTAAACTGTATAGATTGTTTTTCTGATGGTTTATGGAATATTACCATTTCTGGTACAAATAAAACACCAAAACGCTGTTGTTGGCTCTTATTCACTCCTAGCGTAAGCACTTACACTACTACGTACTATATTTACCTAATATGATGCAATATTACCCCATAATTTGCGCCATAAAAACTAAACTAACAGCAAAGCATGTTTACTTTCCGAGAAAATTCCGGTCGACTACATGCTGCTGCCGCAAACAAAATTAACTCTGACTAAATTGACGAATGGAGGAAGATGAAATCTGATTGGTTGATTATTGGGATGTCTTCGTTGCACTGATAATTCCATTGGCCCGGTGAAAGTTAAGGCACTTACAGGTGCACGCTCGGGTATGCGCTTAGCATTTCGTAGGTTAAAAATTTATTACATGTTTAATTAGTATCACAACAGTTATAATATTATAAAAGACAAACCAAATATTTCTAAAACATCTATTGAGTATGGGATATCAAACCCTTTTTCGCTTTAAGTATTATTAGAAATATGTAGTTAAGTATATTATTATAATCTGGCAAATTTGTCGCTTATTTGAACCAGTAAATGCCGCAAAAAAGACAACGGAAAGTGGCAACAATTGATACTTCAAAAAATTGAAAATTTGATTTGACATCATTGTCGGAGAGATGGTGAACTCAAATACCTCGCCTATGGTTTTGCAGCTAGGCTTATTCTAGGCAATCAATGTTTTACAAATTCTTCATAAGTTTTGGGAACTAGAATCCAATCCGACTAGAACTTACATATCGCCAGATGATCAAAAATTTTAAAATATATATCAAATCATAGTCTGCAAAAAAGAATCGGGTCGTTTAGCTAATCGCTTCTTTTTTGTCAAACTGGGAGTAATTTACGACCTACATATTCAATTTCTTAAAGATATTATTATTCTGTAGTATTTTCAGCTGAAACAAAGCAAATATATCTACAAATTTTATTAACCCTTAGTCATAGGAATTTTCAAAAATTGATTTGGCGTTTTAAGCCTTTAGAACCTCTTTAAGAATATAAGTTTAATACCATGATGTTTGGCATATGTTCAAGTTCTTTTTTGACTATTTGTTCGATTCAAGACTTGACCTCTTGTGAGTGGAACAAATATCCCACTGCATGTGAGATGTTACGTAATTAAATCAATGTTATCAAATATTGTTCTCCCTAGATATATTTTCACTAATAATCGTTTAAGTTGTTGTTATTGAGCCAAATCGGCAATTTATAAAGGGTATTTTTCCTCGTTTCACCTTCGAGAATTAAAATATTTCTTCCATGTTTCACTAGACTATGCAGGGTCTATTAATACACCTTTAGGCCGATATCGCGATATCGGCTATATTTTACATCGCCTATATTTTACATTTTTGTCTATTGTGCTGTAAAGGCAGTGCACATTAAGTTTGTATCGGATCTGTCTTCTGATGCCTTTAAAGCAAGTTCTCGACGTTTTGTCGCGAGGCGCAGTCGCTACTCTTAGTATTTATATTATATTAGTATTAGCGATTGTGGCACAATTTTATTGGGGCAATTACATAAACTTTCAAACCAAGCCTCTGAACAATTACCTAATTCTTCAATCTATCAGATGTGCCTCATTTTAATGGTCTGCAGTAGAATCAGTGAAATTTTATTTATTTGTCATAATGGGAGGTCAAATATTAACTTATGAAGAACTTAATACCTTGCTCACGCAAGTAAAATGAATACTTAACTCTCGTCCGCTTTTTTTGAAAAGTTCTGATCTCAACGATCTTATCCCAATAACATCTAGTCACTTCTTGACCATAGAACCCTAGGGTCTAGATCCTACGTGTTCTAGCCCTGAACATTAAATTAAACAGGGTAGCAATTAATCCAACGTATGATTTTTTTTAACAAGATGAAGAGATAAATATTTGCATACACTTCAGGAACGTGCAGACACCAAATAAAATTCAATTAAATAGTGCTTTTTAGAAATTAAACTAAACACCCGATGAGTAATTCACTCGCCGGAATTGTTGAGATCACGGCATGATGGTCATATGAGAGTAGTTACTGTAAGACACAAAATAGACTTTTTTGTATTAAAAATTTTATTTAAATTAAATTTGTTCTCGATGTTGATTACTAAAACATTTGTTTTTGTGGGTGAAAATGTCGGTGCAAAATTTTTTAAGTTAAATTTTTTAACTTGCTATGATAGAGAGCGCATAATTTTACGTTTCCAAATTTGTAAATGCATATTTTTGTTGGTATTACAATTTATAAGCTTTCGCGACAACACATTTTTACTTATTATTCACTTGTACGTCAACCGATTTAATTTTTATTATTGGTTGAATAGACAAATTTAAAATCTATCAAAAATACATAGAATTGTAGTAAATTTATAGCTATTTTTTGTAACAATCACACTCCTTAACGGCAGAGATTAGAACAATTAAGCAAAAATTATTTAAAACTATTTTTCCTGTCTACTTTTATTAACCAATTTTTTAATTCCTAAAATATATTAACCTCTATCTGGATTCCTTGAATAATGTAATGCGCGTGATACAGTTTGCGTGTTTACAGATGATAATTAAAAGACTTGAATATGAGCTCTTCATATAACCATCAGTACTTTTGATAATATAAATATTTCAAATTTGGTATTTTTGAAATATTTTATTTTAAGCTAACGACAATACTAATAGGCCTATTTATTTTCCATTAGATTATTATTCACTGTCAGGCCTCTCAGTGTCATTAATAAGGGGCAATTGTGTTTTATTTTTGGGAAAGTCATAAAGCTAATGATTTTCCCATTCTTAAATCCATTAATTTTCGTTTTGTAAGGGAAAATAGATATCGACTGCTAAACGTCGACTGGTGCTGGGGCAAGAATTGATTACCCGGAAGATTAGACCCTTAAAAAAGCAAAATATGCAGATTTATAAAAAGCTTTTTCATATTTTTTACGAAAAAAATATATTGTTAAACATAATTATACATAACATGTATAAACCTATAAAAACATGCATATAAATAAATAAATAAATAAATAAATAAATAAGTCTTTATTTCCAACGGTCACCCACTTACAGGAAATGCAGAAAAAAAAATACATATCAAAACAATAATAACAGAATAAAAATTAAATGCAAAAAAACAAAGTAGTAAAGTAAAACAGTTAAAACTAATTTAAAGAATAAACAAAAAGAAAAGAAAAATAAAAAAAAAGAACCACACTTGTGGTTCCTGCCACACTTCTAAATAACAAACAGCATTAGACAGGTACTTACAGGTTGTAATACTAGGTTATTGATTGAGTAGCCTCAGCACAGAAGATAGCGTATCAACAAATAGATCTATGTTGTAGTTACAAAGCGTATTAAACAAATTACATATGTAAAAAATCGGAGCTCTCTTGAAAATATTGTTTAATGCTCTGTTGCAATAAAAAGTGCGAGAATTTCTGGAGTTTATCCTTGGGACAATGTACCGAATCTGATTTAAGAGTGAAATGCAGTCTATTTTGTTGTTTACTAGCTTATATAAGAAAGTTATAGCCGTTGTCACACGACGATCGAGTAAGGTTTTCATATTGAACCGTCCAAGCATGACATTTTGGCAAGTGCCTCTGGCTGGATAAACGCCATCTTCCCTATAGTGCAAATACTTTATAAACCTGCGTTGTATATATTCAACGTTTTTGATTTCAGTTTCATATATTGGATGCCATATAAGTGACGCATACTCGAGTCTTGAGCGTACAAAAGATTGATATAATAATAGTACCACGCTGGTATCGTTAAAATTACGACAATTTCTAATAATAAACCCCAAAGACCTGGATGATGATAGTACAATATTCTGAATGTGGCTTTTAAAGTCAAAATTTTCATCAAACGTTACACCCAAATCCTTGATTTCATGGCATCTTGTTAAGGAAGATTCTGTATATGGTAATCATATTGTATAGAAGTTTTATTTCTACAATAGGAAACAAGAAAACATTTTGATACATTAAGAAAAAGTCTGTTATTCTGACACCAGCTATTAATACTATTTAATACTTCTTGAAGATGTTGGCAGTCGGCTAAACAGTTAATTTTAGTGTAAATTTTCAGATCGTCGGCAAAAAGCAATTTATAACAAGAGATGATTGATGCGAGATCGTTAATAAACAATATAAACAACAAAGGACCCAAATTTGCTCCCTGGGGAACTCCAGATTTCACTATATATTGAGAAGAACGAAAGCCGTCGATCTCGACAAACTGCCTACGCCCATTGAGATACGAGGAAAGAAAACTTAACAGACCTGTGGAACAGCCCAGATAATCCAGTTTTTTTAATAAAATTCTGAGATCTACCTGATCAAACGCCTTCTGAAAGTCCATGTAAAGGACATCTACCTGACCTCTAGCATTAAGCGCCTGACACACATATTCAGAAAGACAGCTCAGGTTTGTGACACATGATCTCTGCTCCACAAACCCGTGCTGATCGATAGAGATGAAAGATTTAACTTGATTGTACAGTTGTTTATGAATACAAATTTCAAAGAGCTTGGAAAAATTGCATAAAATAGATATAGGTCTATAATTTCGAAGCTCCGACTTATCGCCCTTTTTAAAGATTGGTATGACTCGCGCTATCTTCCAGCAAGAAGGAAATATACCTGTGCGTATGCAGAGGTTAAAAATGTAAGTCAATGGTTTCGCCAATGCCGCAATACAGTCTTTCACTATGAAGCTCGGAATAAAGTCTGTACCGCAAGTTGACTTGTTTTTAAGTTTTTTGGAGGCTTCAATAATATCAGACTCATTTAAATAATTTAAAGTTACATCACTTTGACAATGTTTTAGTGTAGATGAAGTAAAGTTGTTAGCGTCAGACTCAATGTAAACACTCTGAAAAAAATTGGCGAAAGCATCAACTATCGATTGTGGATTCGAAAACTCATCGGCACCATCCCTTATAATACCCGGTATTCTAGAATCGCCCTTCCTCATTTGAATGTACCTCCAAAACTCAGAACTATCCCTGCAAATATTCGTTTCTATATTACGTAAATAGTTATTATATGCGTTTGTTTTTACTGTTTTGAGAGTAGTTCGTATGTTTTTAAATTTATCATAATGGTAGGTTGTATTATATCTTTTATAATTCTTGTGGGCTGATTCTTTACTTTTAATTAACTGTATGATCTCTGAGGTAAACCAGGGAGGATACCGACGCCTTCGATCCTTCCTCAAAGGTACAGTGTTCTGAAACATAACGTTAAGAGAGTTATATAAATGGTCACAGGCTTCGTTGACACCCAAACACTTAAACAATTGTTCCCAATTTGCATGCAATATTGAATCGTATAACAAAGGAAAATTGGCCCTTCGAAAATTGAACGTCTTGGGTGCATTTCTGCATAGTTCAAATGATGGTGATTTTTCGATTTTTAAGTTATTAACATAGACGAGTAGCGGGGGGTGATATTGATCAACCCTCGAAATCGGCATGTCTGATTCTATGACCGTACAGTCAACATTCGAAATTACCAAATCCAGGGTTCGGTCAATAATATTTTTGACATTGTTTAATTGCTTTAGATCTAAAATATTTAGAAAATAATTAATAAGTGCACATTTATTATCAAGTTCACTAATACCAAAGAGAGGTACGTTGAAATCACCCAAGACAATCAACTTCTGGTTTAAAACTGCATCATGCAGGCATAGTGCCTCAATAAAATTTTCCAGATAATCATAGGATAAAGACGGCATAAGATAAATTATAATTACACCAATACGAAAATGAGAGTTAATATTTAGTCTACACCCTACAATATCTATTAATGCAAAATGTTGATTTATATGGGAAAAGTCAATAGGCACAGCCCTGAGTTCCCCTTTGATGGCCAAGAGTACACCCCCGCCCCTTGCGACACTATGAGACTCGAAGTTACGGTCGGCGCGATAGACGTCATAATAAGTTGGAAACAGTTCAGAACTTGAGATGTCATCTTTTAACCACGTTTCAGTAAGTCCCACAATGTCACAAAAACCCGTAGATAATGAGTTATAAATTTCATGAGTTTTACTATTACAGCCTCTAGAGTTTTGATAGTATAATATAAGATCTTTGCTTAAATTCGTATCGGAAGGGGGTGACCTTATGAGTTTAAAGATACAATTCTAGGAATTCCTAGTACATATTTAATTGTAAGATCATGTTCACCCTGATCTACCCTAGCATTAAGTTGCGCCTTCACATCTTTATAATAACTAATTTGTTTGGGAGTTTTATCGTAAGATATGGTTACATTTTTATAATATTGCGAATCACGAAGTTTTTTGCTGTTTTTTATTAGTTTATGGATCGTATCTTCTCCTGGGAGTGACACTTTAATTGGTCGCGGTGTGTTTCTTCCAGGATCATATTTGCCCAACCTGTGCATATCGAAATCATTGATCTGAGTGTCGGGAGTGATTGTCTTCATTATATTCTTAACATCCTCTCGCTCTTTGCGAATTCTTTGTTCTTTACTTTCATTAGACGAGGGTTCCTTTAGATTAAATATGATCAAATTTCTCTTACGGATATTACGCTCGTTGACCTCCGAAATAATTTCCTCAAATTGGGCTGGTACAATGCTTGTAGGAGCGCCACTATTGGTTGAACTGAGTTCTCGCAATTTACTTTCGAGCTCAGTAATTTTGGCCATAAGTTTGGATGTTTCTTCCTGAATGATAGATTTAAAATTAGACAGATTTTCCATTCGGGTCTCACAGCGAGCGCAGACAAATTTCAAGGCCCGTGCTCTTTTCCTCGTAATGCGGGTATAGTCATCGGTTGATAGCCCGGCGCAGGACGCGTGCATGGTGCCTTTGCAGGCATCGCACTGAATTGCGTTGCGTGCCTCAACACGGCTGGTGCAGTTTGCGCAGTCCATGTATTCTACCGCTCGAGTAGATCGATTATTTGAAGCAGAAGAAAAATTGTGCACAGCGGCAACTCTGCCCGGTGTTCGGACGCAAGGATCCTGGCAGCAGTTCTTAGCTCGTCAAGTACAAAGTTCAATCGGCGGATTATGCAGTGTGTTATAAGGTAAGAATATGTGTTAAAAGATTAGTTTATTGCCTATTTACCATCGAATTCCACAGCTGTATGATGGTTTCTTGAAGATTATGCAGTCGGTAATAATAAATTCATCAATTAAAGCAGTAAATCGATGATATTAACCAGGAGAAATTTGTAAACAATACTTTACGATTTGTTGCCGCGTTGCCGCTATAAGTACTCGTAAAACGTGTTGTAATAATGTAAAAAATATATATCTATAGATAATTAATATCGTATATCTTTTTAAACGTTTAAATATTGTATGGAACCCTTTTAAAGCAAATTTAAAACCATTAAATAACTGTATTGTAATGATATTGGTAAAACCGTGACCATTATCTGTGCCTTGTCATTCCGGAATTATCGCGGTTACACAAGTCAGCACATATATCGGTCTCTGGAGTCGCATGGAAGGTTAGCGAATCTTCCCGAACCATGGTCTGTCGAGTATATAAGAGTATAGAGCCCGTGCGGCCGGGAGACAAGGTTAGGTAAGAATATCGTCGCAATATAAATAGATATAGATAGAAATAAATAAATTTTAGTAGCGATATAAATTGATATAAATAGTAGTAAATAAAGACAGTCTAAATTATCATTTCTAGAAATTTTAGGGGATGGTGTTAAGTTAAGTTTATACATAAATCAATTGACTATTTTTGTACATCGAGTATTTAAATTCACACACAACAACCGGATGAAAACGCTACATTAGTGCCAGGTGTGAGGTATGAATTAGCATTGATTAACTGGACATTAGTGACAAATTAATAATAGTAAACTGAAATAAATCGGACTAGATTGTGTGAAAATGCCAAAGCTGGTGGATTTAAAAATTGCTGAGCTGCAAAGGGAGCTGGAGTAAGGAAACTGCAATGAAAAATAAAGCGGAATTGCAGGAGCGGCTTCCTAACGCTTTAATTTTGGATGAGTCTGAATGACCCAAAAAAGCGACATCGGTCAAATGTTGCAGGGCCTAGAAGCTAAATTGCATGAAGAGTTGAAAGTCGATGATAAAGTAAAGTTGTAAAACAATTCTAAACCTAGCCTGCCAACCTAGAAAGACAAATTGCTAGAAAATACTGCAAAGTGGGAGAAAATTCTCCAAAACTAGAAGAAAACTCTGCGACACTCACCAGTTTAAAAAGTAAACCTTAGGACAAGCTAATAGAAGCTTATTCTAGGTTGAAAGAAAAGATTCAAAAAAAATAATGTCAATTTAAAAGTGGACATCAGAAAAGATTTCAGAAAACAAGAATGAATTAAAAGAAGAAATTCTTTAAATAATGAAGGATAGAATCCAAAAAGTTCAAAACAAAATCGCATAATTTGACAATCCTTCAGCAGTAGACTATAAGAACAAGCTTAAGCCAATATAGAATCTGTTGGGCAAATGTGCCATAAACCGTCTTAATTTAATGATACTACATTATGGAATATTTATCAGCGTCTGACATAGACATATTTCAGGTGTGACTGAACATAACGCATCTCTAAATGCCCCACCAGGTGGTTGTAGATTCTTGAGCTTCGGACGACGTTCCTTGTAAGATAGTGGCAGCATCTCCTCTCAATGCCAACGTAACACATGGAGTAAAATTACCTTTGCATCTGTAGTAAGTCACCTTACGGATGCCTCATCTTGGAACACATTTTGCATGTCAGAAAAACCGTTTTTTTAGGCCAATGATCTAAATTTTTTCTTTTTATGTCTGGAGTAAGCTGGCTGGATATATTGTCAGTTCGCCTGCTGTCGTTCCTATGTTTTGTCATCAGATCTTTCGCTTCCATATTTTCGCTAACGTTTAGTAACGATTTGATAAGTTGATCTCTTAACTGAAAAAAGCTGTAACTTTTAGGGTTAAGAATACAATATTTACGATAGATGTAAAATGCGTTCCATGCGCATATATATAAAAGGTGAAAAATTTCTTCCATTTGGGAACATAAACTTGTTTTTTGCGAACCGAATACAGTTTACCCTTTTTTACTTTGGGGGTAGTGTAACAATATTGGCAACGCCATAACCAGCTGTACTTTGAAATTCCGGAATTATCACGATGATACCATTGAGCGAACCGCACAATATTTCTGCAGACGTGTAGAAGGTTAGCCAATCTTTCGAAACAATGGTCTTTCGAGTATATCAGGAGCCCGCGCCGCCAGGAGACAAGTTCAAGTAAGAATATTGGTGCGATATTAAAATCGACATAAAAAGTAGTAAATAAATACAGTGTCAATAAATATTTCTAGTAGTCTTAAGTAATTGTGTTTAATAATATAAGTGCGTAAATAAATCAGTGGACTATTTTTGTGCACCGAGTGTTGTACTTCACACCTACCTAATAAGTAAAAATGCTACAGTATTATTCTTTTTAATAATGCCATAGGGTGATTTTGAATTTTATGGTAATTTGTCTTGATTGCTAAGGTTATTAGTAATACTTCTAAATATTTTTTCACTACCTTATTAGGCTAGAAGGTTTTAACGTAACATACATAAGAATATATGCATCATCTTATATTTATTTTAAGTATTTAAATAGGTATTGTTATACATTGGGCTTATTGATTATTTTTATTATGCTATTATATACTATTTATTATGTTTCCTTCTTCTTCTTCTTCTTCTTCTTCCTCAAATACAATGGACTCGCGTCGTATTTCCAGGGCCGCCCAATATTGTTGTTTATGGACCTACAGTTTAACGTGGGTTCCGAACCATGTCATGTCAATTATTTACTTACTGATAAATATTAACAGTTTTAAGTTTTAACTTATCTTTTGTATTTTATTATTCATTCAAAGTGTAATAAAGCAATTTAGATAGTTTACGAGTTTCATTTTATTTAGTGCATTAAAAACTTAATATCTCGAAAAGGGTTATTCGTAGCGAGATTTTTGACGTACCTTTTTTAAGCAAAAAGCTAGCAAAATGCATATTTAAATATCAAATAAAATCATGCCAACCTCAAAAAAGTAACGGAATTAAAAAAAAATAACAAAATGTTGTTGATGGCGCCCTCTATGACTTTTGAAAAAAAGGTAAATTTTTATATTTTCCATAAAAAAAGTCAATATTCTAAAAAGTAATAAAAGCAAAAAAAAATGATAAATTTATGGGCAACATTCAAAAAAATTACATCAAATTTACCATCTTAGTTGTCTTTGACTTTCAGACCAGGAAATTTTAACTTAGCCTCATTTTTTTTTTAAATCTGCTGTTAAATTATTTACCATTATTTATGAGACATCATATATATACCTATAAGAGAAAGCTAGATAGTATTCCACAAACCAAAATTATAAACTTTAAGTTAATATTAAATTGATATATAACATAATCTAATTTTGTCAGTATTGTTAATTTTTGGGTTCTGATAATGAATTAGAATTTCTGCCATTTTCTGGATCATTCATAAATAAATTGCAAAAAAATAAATTATGCTACTTTGCCAATGTTAACCGATCTTGTTTCTTTCATTTTCCAATTTGGGATACGCTGTATATATAAAACATTACAAACCAAATTTGTTAAAGAACTTTAAAAAATATCTTCTATCAGTGAATGAAACTATTAACAACTCTGTTCTGTTAATTTGTTCATGTAACAAAAGTTAATTCAAATTATCAGTAAAAGAGAAAGGTTAATCGTGAAATGGCGTGCTTTTTTGTTGTCCCGATATCGGCCACTAAAAATTCAGCATATTAGTCAAGATAAAGATTTACCCTTTAAGGGAAAAAGCAAATAAGCCTTTTATATCACTTCTGTAGATCTGTTTTTTGTTAGTTAGGTAATTATAAAAATTATAATTTACGGTAATAATATATTTTTTTAATGTAAGTACTTTTTTTAGTTCTGAAAATGCTTTGCTAAAGTTTGTTTTTTTTTTGCTTAATTAGAATTTCCTGAAAACTTCGTCATACAATATAGCTATTTTCCCATAATTATACTTGCGTCTACCACAACTACATCTTACAATCTGTAAAAAAAGCAAATACATTAGCACATCTATCTTATTTTAATTAAACCTTGAAAACAACACATTGCGGCAACAATTAGACTCGCTATATTATTAGCTCAAGAGACTGACAATAATGAGCTTAGAGGTAAGACTAAGAGAGAACTGCAGTAAGTTTGGTTAACAGCACTTTGAAATAAAGTTGTGATGAAATCAAGTCTGCTTTTAGGAACCAGAGTTAATTCTTGTAAAATCTTATAAAGGATGTTATTTTTTACATATTACAATACATAAAAAAATATTTCATAAAATATTACATAAAATATTTCATATTAAATATATAACACATATACACGATCAAAGTTATGGATACTGCTTAAATAAAAATGCGTCATCTAAATAAAGAGTATTAAAAAAAATATATGTGTGGGAAGTAAATAGTTAAAAATATCTTTTAATTTTTGTATCATCTTAAGGTAAATTTTCTAGAGATTTCTTCCTTGCTGTGACCGGTCTAATTAACCTACTTCTCAGTTTCGATTCTTTAAGGCATATACATCAAAATTCTCTACATATATTTTAAGAGCGTATTCCTGAGGTCACAGTAAGACTTTTTTTTCTTATAAACATGGGTCCTAAAATGCACCCCCTTCAAGCTACAGCCATCGCAAGAAATGTAAAAAAAAATCGATTTTTTAAAACTGTGTCTACAGTTTTGCATCAAATTTAACGAAATTTAGAATACCCCCGTTATTTTAGGCGGTCTATTTACTCCTTATCTTAAAGAAGGCGTAAAACTAATTTTAAGGGGTAATCTGAGGGGGTGCACACTTTTGACCGCCAAAACTTTATGTGTACATAATTTTTTTTAAAAATTAAGCTAAACCAGAATATGGGCCATATAAAAATCTAAATTTTATGTCTTTTGCATTTTTTTGATAATACGAATAGTTTTTGAGAAAATCACCGATTAATAAAAGGCTACCAATAACGTAATAATTAAAATTTAAACAGATAATATAAAGTAGTAGGCTGTGACTATTTGTTTTAGCACATTTTTTAAGCGGCACGACATTTAACAATATATAGGTAGACTAATTGTTGAAACTTTGTTATTGAGGTTTTTTCAATAAATTGATGAACAATTATTTACATTAAAGAATGACGGTTTATAAAAATACAAAAATTGGTTAAAAAATTATTTAACATTTGTTAACATAATAATTAATTATTTTTTAAATAAACAATAAACTTCTGAGAAACAAATATTTTTTTTATAAAAAGTGCTCGAAATGCGCACCCCCCGCTGCAATACAAGCCTCCATTCGTCTTCTCATAGATTGTCTTACTCGCTCTAAAATTCCGGGAGTATTTCTTATTGTTTCAAAGACATCAATAATTCTTTGCCTTAGGACCTCGAGCGAAGGCACTTGACCAGGATTATAGACGAGGCTTTTTACATATCCCCAGAAAAAAAAATCCAGAGGATTGCAGTCCGGGGAGCGTGGAGGCCATGGTATTGGGCCTGCTCTACCAATCCATCTCTCAGGAAACACAAAGTTCAAATAGTCACGCACTGTTATACGGAAATGAGGGGGGCACCGTCATGCATAAACCACATGTTCGCTCGCACATTTAAAGGTACATTGTCTAGTAAACCATTTATATGGTGCTGTAGAAAGTCTAAATAAGTGTCGCCAACTAAAATTCTAGGAAAAAAGAAAGGACCAATTAACTCATCTCCCACTAAACCTGCCCATACATTAAGGCTAAAGTGCTCCTGGTGGTGAGATTGCCTAATTTCGTGCGGATTCTCTGCTGCCCAAACATGCACATTGTGAAAATTCACCACCCCTTCCCGCGAAAAATGAGCTTCGTCTGTGAATAGAATACTTGATAAATAATTATTATCTCTCGCACATCTCTGAAGTAACCCCTTGCAAACTGTAAGCGCCTTGGGAAATCTTGAGGTAGCAAAGCTTGAACTCTTTGAATATGGTATGGATACAAGCTATTTTAGTGCAAAACCCGCCAGACAGTTGCATGAGAAACATCCAAATTCTGACCTATTTGTCGGGTACTTAGGCCAGGATCGTCGTCGATGGCATTCAAAATTTGCTCCTCTGTCACTGGGTTTCGTGCTTGTTGCGGTCTGCCTGCATTGTTCCTGGGGGTCCGAAAACTACCGTATTCCCTAAGATGCCGATGTGACTCTGAAAATGTTCGTACATTCGGGAGTCGGCGATTAGGAAACCTTAACTGATACAATCTTTGAGCTTCATACGCGTTACCATCAGCAAGACCATAAACAAAATGAATGTCTGCAAGATGTTCGAATGAATAACGTTCATTTTCCATTTTAGCAATGTTAGCCTCAAAAATAAAAATGTCAACATTTGCGAAACACAGCCTACTTTCTAAATTTATTCTTTGATTTTTAATTTATGATATTGCTATCCTTTTATTCACCGGCGATTTTCTCAAAAACTAATAGTCGTATAAAAAAAAATGCAAGAGACCAAAAATTTAAATTTTTGTATGGTCTATTTTTTGGTGTAGCTTCATTTAAAAAAAAAGTGTGTACACATAAAATTTTGGCCGTCAAAAGTGTGCATCTCCTCAGTTTACCCCTTAAAAATAGTTTTACGCCTTTTCTAAGATAAAGAGTAAAAAGACCGCCTAAAATAACAGGGGTATTCCAAATTTCATTAAATTTGATGCAAAACTGTAGACACAGTTTTAAAAAATCGATTTTTTTTACACTTCTTGCGATTGCTGTAGCTTGAAGGGGGTGCATTTTAGGACCCATGTTTATAGGAAAAAAAGTCTTATTTTGACCTCAGGAATACGCCCTTAAAATATATGTAGTGAATTTTGAAACACCCTGTATATTCTTTTTTGGACATTTTTATAGTGTCAAATTTAACAATAATTTTTATTTAAAAACTCTTGTGTATATAGAATGAGTTTCATATAAAACATATATACAGGGTGTTCAATTGACAACTTCCCACCACGGAGTTATCGAAAACCAGTGTTTAAAAAAAAACGCCGAAATACGTCAAAAGGTTTGTCAAAGGGGACAACTTTCTAACCTAAAATTACTTCACCCTCTGTCCCCCAGGGTCATCCCCTTAACAATTTTAAATGGCAAGGGGTATCGAGTAATAGCTTGTTTAAAAGGTCTTTCGAAGTCTTTTATTTTGACGTTTGATTTTTTTAAATCGGTCGATTCGTTTTCGAGAAAATAAGAAAAATCTTTGTTTATGTTAATTTGTTCAGATAAAAATGAAAAACATGAAAATATCAGTTAATAAGTGTTAAAATGTTGCCCGTTTTTGGCCAAACAATGATATAGGCGATATTCAAATTCCTGACGGACATTTTCAAAAACATGTTGTGGGATATCATGGCAGCTATCGATGATGCGTTGACGAAGTTCATCCAAACTTTCAGGTTGGGGAGTAAACACAATAGATTTCAAATGACCCCATAGAAAAAAATCTAACGACGTTATGTCAGGAGATCTAGCAGGTCATTCTATAGGCCTCCTTTGTTCTATCCATTTATCTGGAAACTCATCATCTGAAATATATTCCCAGCAAGACGGCGCTGCTCCTCAGTATGTTCTTCCCGTTCGGCAATGGCTAGACGACGAGTTTCCAGAAAAACGGATAGGGCGAAGGGGGCCTATAGAATGGCCTACTAGATCTTTTGATATAACGCCGTTAGACTTTTTTCTATGGGGTCATTTGAAATCTATTGTGTTTACTCCCCAACCTGAAAGTTTGAATGAACTTCGTCAACGCATCATCGACAGCTGCCATGATATCCCACAACATGTTTTTGAAAATGTCCGTCAGGAATTTGAACATCGCCTATATCATTGTTTGGCCAAAAACGGGCAACATTTTAACACTTATTAAAATAAAAACTGATATTTTCATGTTTTTGTTTTCTATCTGAACAAATTAAGATAAACAAAGATTTTTCTTATTTTCTCGAAAACGAATCGACCGATTTAAAAAAATCAAACGTCTAAATAAAAGACTTCGAAAGACCTTTTAAACAAGCTATTACTCGATACCCCTTGCCATTTTAAATTTTTAAGGGGATGACCCTGGGGGGCAGAGGGGAAAGGGGGACCTTTTGACGTATTTCGGCGTTTTTTTTAAACAGTGGTTTTCGATAAATCCGTGGTGGGAAGTTTTCAAATGAACACCCTGTATATATAAAAGTTAAAATGGCTCGAGATCTCATTAGACGCATAATAAAGTTTATTCAACAAGCAGGGGTTGAAATTATTATTACTTGCAGGATAATAATAAGATCGTGCCAGTTATGTATTTAAAAACTAAATACGAGTTATATATTAATATATAGAAAACGTACTAAAAACTCATACAAGTGGCAGGTATTTAAAATTCTCTAGTTTCTTAAATATATAATCAAAGAAAATAACGTATATAAGAATTTTATTGAGGAAGACATATTGGGTAGAATATTAATTATCGAGAGCTATAGGCTCCCAATTCCCCTATACTAACGCGTTAAAAAAATCTAATCAAAACATATCAAAATTCATACATGTATGTTAAGGGTATTGTAGTGTTCGTCATAATTCTAAGACCGATTTCCCAAGGTAGTATTTGTAAGAATGTTTCCCCGGTGATGCGGGTAAGATTAAGGAATTGGAAGTCAGTTGAATACGGAATAACTAAGAGGACAGTTTACATTTCCTTTGTTTTATTTATGGCAACTACTCTACGGATAAAGGAAGCAGGTATTTAGTGAAGAAAGGGTAAATTATACAGGTATTATAATAGCAGACCTGACTGGAGCCCTAACTACATCTGCATATCTCAGGCGTTGTGCCCAGTCCGCTGTGCCCTAGTTGAACGTGACGGAGGAAAACGGTTACGATTTTATACCAGAATGCGAAAGAATGAACTTATATTTTTTTTTAAATTCAACTTCCTTTAAAAAAGATCTTCTTTTTTTAAGCTATTTGCCATTCACCTTCATACAATAGTAAAGCAAATGTGCAAAATGTTCCCGCAAACTGTGAGAATATGTAAAATTACATATGTGAAATGTAATTTCACATATTTTTGGCAATAATTATTAATGCGACTCCGTAAACCTTCAGACTACTAAGGATTCAGACTACTTCCAGATCTTATTTCACCTTTGTTTAAAATATTGAAATAATTATGATCGTGCTGTCAAATTGTGAGTATTTATTGCTACTTCTATCTATTTTTCTTTTAAGTCAACTTCATAAGATTAAAAACGCAAAAATATGGAAATAATCTCAAAATTGTACGATCAGATTTTTCAGATATTTTGAATTGGACCTTTTTTGCATTTTCTACTTAATTTTTTTCATCAATAATAAACAATAAACATTCGGAGTGCACTTAAGAGTAAGCTTTTACTTAACCTGAAGACTTATTTCACCAAAATATCTATCTAGTCTACCCAGCCTAACAATTCGTTGTCCTGAACTCACCTGTACAGGTCTTTTGCGGCTGTGGCATTTAGTTCTTTTTGGTATAGTGTGTCATGTCCTTAGATTTGTTGGCTTCTGTGATACATCCCTTCTTAAGTTCAAGTTATCTATTACCCAGTTTTTAGTCAGGTCAGGTCTCCCTTACACAAACTAATTCTATCAAGGTCTTCCTTAATTGTCCTGTGTCCCATTCAAAGCCCTATAATTATTCTCAGTTTATTCTTTATGAATGTTAGCAGATTTGTGGCGATTTAATTGTATATTGAATATTTTATAAACATCATTCCCAAAAATCGTTCAATTGAAGATTGTTATCCCTCCAGTGCCGGATGATCATGGTACCGTAAGTAGGTGGTTCAGGACCCAATATAAAAGCATGCAGACGCGTTCTGAATCGAGCATATGATTAGATGACGTTGTAAGCTCGTTGTCAAGAAAATGACGCACCGACTTTTTAATTTCGAAAGGTAGAGGCTTTAAATGGGTAAAAATGATTGGGAAATGGTAGTGACGATATGCCGAAACTTTGAATTTTCCCAATATGTGCATATAGAATAGTCTTTATTGAGCCGGACAAATTCATCGCGTTTTGTTGTTTTCAAAATTTACATCTTTAAGGGCAATGACTGGCAATGAAAGAATAATGAGATGACTGTGACTGTAAATCGGGCATCAAAACAAATTAGGTTGATTTTGTACAGGATAATGAGTGGAAGTAGGATGGTAGCCTGGAAGAAGGATAATATTATCTGGCAACAATTATAAATACGTTGTATTTGTCTTGTGACGTTACGGGCTATGTAATTAGTTAATTGTTGAAGATATGGGGATAATTTTAAACGATTTTTTAACAAATTATTAGGATAATTAAAATAAATTTAAATATTAATAAATATATATTTCTAATATACAGAGGGTATTGATGTTCAGGAACATTTATAAGGATGATAATAGAATAGTAGTAGAAATATATTTTGGGTTTTAAAGTTTAGGGCATATTATATAAGGAAAATAATAACTATATTATTAGTCATAGTAATATATAGGGTATTTTAAAATTTAAGGTCTGGTTTAAGGTCTAAGATAAAACGAGTTAATTTCCAAAATTGTGAATTTTACGTCACCAACTTCTTTGCTATTTGTTCGATTTGCTTGAAATTTGATATTTGGGGTTGATTTAGGATTCAATTAATGAATTTCGACAGATAATTAACATTTGAGTTACGGATCACGTGAATTTTTTGCTATTTAAATTACGAGACAGTTTTACTGCTGACCAAAACTTTTTATTTTACTCTCCTACACGTAACGTTTCGGTAACGATGTTAGGCGTGTTAAGAGTAAAATAAAGCGTTTTGGTTAGTGGTTAAACTTTTTCGTAATTTGAGTGTCACACAAGGTTCCAACCATAGGATTATTTTTTGATATTGCTCTGCTTGGGTTGATATTTGATATTTTGGGTTTATGCAATGATTAAATTTTGACAGATAGTTGACATTTTAGTTCCATGTTACGTGACTACCATAGTTTTTTTGCTATTGGTCCGATTGGGTTGAAATTTGGTATTTGGGATTTATTAAGGATGCAATTAATAAATTTTGACAGATATTTGACATATAACACACTCTGCTGACATGCAAAGCTATATAACACGTTATGGTTCTTTGAACCATGGTCCCCTCTTTCCTTTGCGGCTCCTGTTTGACCTCCCTCTCCTGGACTAACCAGTTTTAAGCAGATCTGATAATTTGCTGTTTTTTAAAAATTTCCTTAAATCTCTTCACTGACAAGACCTAATGATTTCAAAGTGGTCCCCACAGACCCAAAGTAAAGAAGCGAAGCGACTATATTTGTTTATATATCGCTGTCTCTGTTGAACTTCCTGCTATGTAAGCACATTGGTTTTGAAGGAAAAGATTATCAATTAAGGCTTTATTCTTAATGTATCTGTTTAGCAGTTTATTGAGTGTCTTCAGAGCAAATAACATTTTGCTGCCTACTTTAAGGAAGTTTGAAAATGATCTTTTTTTTATAGATAGATAGATGTTTCTAGGTAAGGCAATCAGAAATAATTCAGCTAAATTTTTTTTTTCTGTACTCTTTTATTTACAAATTTAATTTATAGTGCATCTTTGTTCATGTTGCTTGTGTAAGTCTAGCACACCCTGTGGTAATGCCTCACAATACTTCTATTCTTTTATGATGCTCTATTCTCTTTTCTAATCTGCGTATTTTATTTTATCAAGAGTTTTCTATATATCTCCTACCTATCAGAAATTTTTACCTTACTAATATTTATTTCTTATTGTCTTTATCATCTTTTTAACTTTTCGTTCCACCAGGTCCTTTACCTGAATCAGTTTCTTGTACTTTTTGGACAGTTATCTTCGTAACACTTAATGATACGATTGTGTCTATAGCTAACTTCTCCACACGGTCATTTAATGCTCTCATAATATCTCTTAACTTTTTAACAACTTGCTAAATTACTAGATGCATTTAGATTTACGCCATATACGAGTAGCTCTCCAATCGGATTTCGGTAAGTTGTGGTTTTTCCGCCGAATACGGTTAATGTTGAAAGAGATGTATCTATAATTTTAACAACTGTCTTCAGTTTTTCATAAAGCTTAATATAAAACCTTGATGACGAACATTTGAATTATATGCTGGGATTAGCTCAGTCCCTGAGTCTTCAATTTAACTATAGTAGCTCTTAGCTAGTTAAACTACATCATCATTGTATATTCCAGAGTTTCATTTTATTCTCCGAAGGCTCCGTAAAAGACACCCATTAGGTCCAATACCATTCATACTATTAGCACGTAAGGTATAATATCTTGAGATTTGAGAAAAAATACTGGAGCTATTACATATAGGTTGTTTGCTCCTGTTCGTGATTACTTATATTTTATGGATGGCATAAATTTAATAAAATCGAATTAAAAGAAAGATTAATAAAGAATTAATTCAATAAAGGAAAAGGTGTTCTTTTAATATCCTCGAACATGTCGATTTTATTTTTGGATCGAGCATCTAGCATCAGTAAC
The DNA here is from genome assembly GCF_022605725.1 of Anthonomus grandis grandis. Classification (NCBI taxonomy): domain Eukaryota; kingdom Metazoa; phylum Arthropoda; class Insecta; order Coleoptera; family Curculionidae; genus Anthonomus; species Anthonomus grandis. The sequence continues at coordinate 40,540,529 of NC_065548.1, forward strand.
AAATATAGAGGGTGTCGCACGAAAGTCGAAAATGCATAAATATTCAGGAAGTTCTATTTCAGAAAAAAAATCTATCACACTGTATATTTACATTTGATTCACTCTGTATATTAATATTTCCTGTTAGAATATGCTAAAAAAATACGCTTCTCCCTTTTAGTGAATTTATCCGTTATTAAATCACAATTCTGTATTGATTAGGTACACACAGGTAGCTTATGTTCACACATTTTTGATGATTTTCCGCGTTAACTTCTTTTTTTTAGGACTATATAAGCTTAGGTGGTATGTCACAAAAATATCTTGTGTTTGTGTCGTGTAAATACTGCATCTTACCTCCAAAATCTAATATCCTTTAATGCCTCCGATTAGAGGTTTTATAGGAAGATTTACTATTTATTTTGTTCACTCCTGTTTTTAATCCCTTATGCATATTTTCTCTCTTTCTTTGGTATTTTAGTTGCTTTGCTCTAAAGAAACCAATAAGCAGAAACACGTATGGGGAAGTACAGCCAGTTTTCTACTCCGGACCACCTAACCCGACAAACTTATCCCTTTTATCATATAACTTCCTGTGCTTAAATTTTCTAAACTTTTAAACTTTTTTATAATTGATTATAACAAGGTATCCTCAAATGTAAGTAAATTTATCTAAAAACACCTAGTTAAGTGTTTTTATTCACGAATCATAAATAATCCTCTATCGAGATCCATATTTGTTTAATTTAACAATATATAACTCGTACATAATTAAATTTATATCCTGACCTCCCCGCTCACCAGATTTAAACCTTTTGGAATATTACTTGTCCCTAACCTCGCGAAGACTCCTTTATGAAGAGAACATTACATATAATCCAAAAAATATCCCTATAAAAGAATAATTTTTATATTTATTCAACACTATTAAAGTTTTCTTTAGCTTTGCTCGCCAAATTCTAAAACCAAATTGATAAATCTTTTAAAAACAGAGAAGGAAAAATCATTTTCAAACATTATAAATCAATTCTCCAAATATAATATCGAATATCCGAAGCAGGGCTTCGTAGTAGACATCAAAACTACATATTACCGAGCTCGGATTCGGAAATATATTTGTTTTACTCAGCTTTTCTGATAACTTAAATGAAATATGATGTTTTCTTCCGCCTCTGGTGGTTTAAAAATAGGTTTAAATCAGCGATGGGACGCCGAAATTGATGGAATACACTTGATGTAGCTCTGTTGTGGATAACCAATATATTGCATGGCATTTTTGTGATGGAAAAACACTATGCTCATAAATTACATTTATGTATTTCGTATTATTTTTGAACTAAAATTCATAGAACATTAACAATATATTTAATCATTACAAAATAATTGCAAAGCTTATTACTGGAATTTAAAATATTAGGCTTTATTTTTTTGTATTCATTGTAAAAAGTGACAAGATCTTAAAAAAACATTTATAACTGTCGGAATAATATAATTCTACCTATACCTGCATCCATCTATATAAATATCACTTAGGCTTGACGAGTCTTTCAACTAAACATAGTTTACTCAAGCTCATGTTGCATTCTTTAAGAAAAATATATAAATATTAAACTCAAATACAGTATAAAAACAGTATAAAAACATATTTATTATATAGGAGCGTCTGCGACTATATTATGCACGCCACGACGGGCCCGAAAAATCGTGTTTTTTTGGAAATAAAAATTCATATCTTTGGCTGTATGGCTAGCGAAACGATGAAATTTGGCATAGGGTCTCTCACTACATTGGGCATGATGGATCCGTAAACGAATTTTTTTTCGGGTACCATCAAACGGAGCGGTACTGTCTCAAAGTCAAAAATTCGTAAAAAAATTGGTAAAAATCGAGTTGAAATCGAGGAAAAATCGAAAAGACTTCGTTTTATAAGAGATTTAACATACTTGGAGCTTTTTTTGTAAAAAAATTATTTTACGAGTTCTGGCATTTTCAGTTTTTTGGAATTTTCTGCCAAACGATACTTATTTTGGGAAATTTTTTTTTTCAAAAAATAACTTTATCTTTTACCTTTCATATGCCATATAACCGAAATTTTTGGGAACCATACAGGGCGAGCAATAATGAACTTTACCCATGAAGGTCCGACTCAAAAATCACATTTTATTTAATAACTTTTTCGTACTGGCACCTGGACCATTTATATTCTCAGGCATTAAATACTTTAATAACCCCATTATTCGTGTAAAATTACAATCTTCCAACTTTAATAGGTTCTGAGCAATTCGAATTTTCGCGTTTAATTCATTTGCCGCGTCCCTGTACATGGTGAAAAGATCAAACAACATCTAAAGGATCCGAAATTTTGTTTTACAACACATACTAAAATTTCAGGATTCCAGCGATAGTACAAGTACCCGAAAAATGCGATTTTATGAAAAAAGTACATTTTTTTGCGTTTTTGCAGGTAGTTGGAGGTGTCAACCTAAACTCTAAAGAAATGGCTAGTGGGAACAATACTTTGACGCATGGTGGGTAAAAATTTTTTGCTCGTGACAGGTGGCCGGGACTTGGTTGGGTTTTTTGTAAAATTATGAATGAAAATGAACCAGAAACGATCAGGGAAAGGAAGCACCGAATTAGAAAATGAATGGGCTTTCCGAATCTGTGCATATCAATTGGGGAAATTGTGTATTGCGCCCAGGAAAATTCGGCAAACATTTTGACGTCTTCGAAAAATGCCGTTTTTTTGAAAAGTCAGTGGTTTTATACCGGGGTGAGACGAAATGAAATTTGCCTGATTATTTTATTAAAATTATTCGAATATATACACGGGTCAGTCGTAATGATCTATTTAATTTAAAATAAAAATTTAGATATTAGGTGAGTTTTTACTATTTAGTTTATTATTAATATATGTTAATAATTCTTAAACATTGCTTTTGGGTTATAAATAAAATTTTTTTGAAATTATTGATTTTTAAGGTTAGTCGAGTATCATAACCTTTTTGGTATTGGTGCGATTTGGTTGAAATTTGGTACCTAGTACCTATTTCGGATAAGATTAATAAATATTTACAGATATTTGACATGACTATGTTTTAAGGTCACGTGACTATCAAAACTTTCTTCCTATTTGTCCGATTTGATTGAAATTTGGTATTTGGGGTTTATTTAGGATGCAATTATTAATTTTTCACAGATATTTGACATTTGACTTCCAGGTCACGTGACTATTGTAACTTTTTTGCTATTGGTCTGATTGGGTTCAAATTTGGTATTTAAGCTTTATTTAGAATGCAATTATTAATTTTTGACTGATATTTGACATTTGACTTCCGGGTCACGTGACTATTGTAACTTTTTTGCTATGAGTCCGATTGGGTTCAAATTTGGTATTTGGGCTTTATTTAGGATACAATTAATAAATTTTGACAGATAATTGACAAATTATAGTTTAAAGTCACGTGACTTTCATAATTCTTTTGCTATTGATCCGATTGGGTTGAAATTTGGTATTTAGAGTTTTATTACGATGCAATTATTGAATTTTTACAAATTTTTAAATTATTGCGTTTTTAAGTCACGTGACTATCAAAATTTCTTTCGTATTCGCTCGATTTGATTGAAATTTCCTATTAGATTATATGTATATATTTATAGATAATATTTTGTATTACCCTATTGCTTTTATCTTAATTAGTTAAATTGTTTCTTAGATTTGCCTTTGAAAAAAAAATTAAAAAATTATCGGTTCGGTATGATTTAAAGGAAACTTATCTTCTTTCATAATACTGTAGCATTATTATAGATTTTGAAAATTTTTGTCATTAAGCTTTTTCATTACTTTTTGAATGGTCTTTGGCCAGAAAAAAGAAATTTTGAATTTGGAGCATGTTTTGAAAAAACTTTCATTTTGGGCCGGATTTTGTTTGAAAATCGATAAATGCAAATAAATAGGTTTTCTGTTCATTTAAGAGTCAAATCGATAATAACCTTTTTGAAAGGTATCCTGAAGTAGTACAAGATAGAATAATAAAAAAATGAAATTTTTCCATAGGGCTCTTATTAATTCGATATTTATGAATTATAGTTTTTTACAATTTTCTCTAAATCTGTAATAGCTATAATCAATTACTTTTAACACTCGAATACCTCGTAATATTCCCTAGAACTTTTATTTAAGACAAAAAGTTGTCAGAGTTATAGTTTAGTTAGAAAAAAATAAAAACCATTTTTTCACAATTTTTCAGGCCTTTCGATTTTGGAGCAAAAAAATTTATTTTTTTTCTTAGGTTTTTTTTACTGCCAACTTAGGGCTGACATTATAATTTGTCAGTTATCATTTTAAGAAAAAAAAAGCTACCGTGGGGAAAAACGAGTTTTCTCTCATTTTTTTTCAAATTTTTACTAATATCTCGACTTCTATAGCTTCGATTCAATTCATTGATGGTTTTTATTATTCCTTATTATCCTCCTGTTAATTCTTTTGATATTTTATTACAATTGCCTTTCGAAATAAAACTGAAAAATTTAAAAAATCGACGTAAAAGCCCGGTTGTCTTATTCCTGTACATAGGCTCTTATGGAACCTAATTTTTCCCTTTATATTATGGCACTCGTATAAATCGTGAAAAATTTTGTCATAAAGCTTTTTTATTAGTTTTTGAATAGTCTTTAACCAGAAAAAAAAAAATTTTGAATTTGGAGCATATTTTGGAAAAATGGTCATTTTGACCCCGGATTTTGTTCGAAAATCGAAAAATGCAAAGAAACAGGTTTTCCGTTCACTTTAGAGTCAAATTGGTAATAATCTTTTTTAAAGATACTCTGAAGTAGTACAGGTTAGAAAAATAAAAAATTGAAATTTTTCCATAGGGCTCTTGATAATTCGATATTTAGGTTTAATAGTTTTTTCCAATTTTCTCCGATTGTATAATAGCTAGAAACGATTCGTTTTGACAGGCGAATACCTCTTAATCTAGCGAAGAACTCTTATTTAATACAAAAAGTTGTCAGATTAATAGTTTATTTATAAAAAAATAAAAACCATTTTTTTGAAATTTTTCGTGGGTACACACACCCCTTTCGATTTTCGACCAAAAAAAAAATTTTTTTTTCTTGGGTTTTTTTAGTGAAAATTGCCAGTTTAGGGCTAAAACTAAAATTTGTCATAAATTATTTTAAGAAAAAAAATGATACCGTGGGAAAAAACCAGTTTTCTTTTGTTTTTCCCACATTTTTACTAATATCTCGGCTTCTATAGCTTCGATTCAATTCGTTGATGGTTTTTTTTATATCTTATTCTCCTCCTGTCAATTCTTTTGATATTTTAGTACTATTACTTTTCAAAATAAAAAGAAAAATTAAATCAAATCGACGTAAAATCCCTGTTTGTTCTATTTCAATAAATAGACCCTTATGGGAACTTCTCTCTGAATTTGGTATTTATGGTTTATTTAGGATACAACTAATAAATTATGACAGATAACTGACATTTGAGTGTCAGCCTAGGTCACGTGACTACCGTAACTTTTTTGCTATTGGTCCGACTCTGTTCGAATTTGGTATTCAGGCTTTATTTAGAATACAATTAATATACTTCGACAGATATTTGAAATATAAGACAGTATATTGACTCACAATACGACTATATAACAAATTATGGTTCTTTGAAGCATGATACCCCAACAACTGGTCCTCTCTTTCCTCGGCAAGTAAACGTTAGCCTCCCGACTCACCTAAGTACACCTGATAATTTTTGTTTTTTTTTTTTTAATTCCCTTATGGCTTTTCACAGACAAGACCTAAAGGTTCCAAACTGGTCCCCACGGACCAAAAGTATAGGAGCGAAGCGACTATACTTGTTATTAACTCCGAACACTGGTTCGCTCTTTTATACATTACATAATTATATAGTGTTTTTTTTTGTTAATTAAAGGAAAGAAAACGCAATACTTTTATAAGACATTCGATATTTATCAGCAAGTTTGTTGAAAACTGTGTGGGTCAACCTTTTATTTACATATGTTAAATACTTAGCGCATAATTAAAATTAAGACTATGCCTCGATTATATTTATAAAACCATTACAACAGACTATACAGGCTAATAAATTGAACCGCTATTTGCTGTCTCAACGGCAGGTCTCATTTTGCTGTGTGACTGACTGTATGCCAAACTGTTAAACTTTAAAGCGCTATTATTTTTTTTTTAAATTATTATTACTGTTTATACTTTCAAAGAGTTGATATTATTAAATGGTTTGTTAAAGGCATTTCGGTAGCCACATGTAGCCTTTGGCCGTATCCCAAGTGTTGGAGACGAACTGGGTGTGGACCATAAAACTGTTACCCGTATTAAAAATATGGGTACAAACGTTTCAAATATTCCAAAAATCTAGAGATATTTCCCGAAGAGGAAAATTGAATTTTGTGAAACCACGATGAAAAAAGCAAATATATGTATATACACACTTTACCTTCATCAAAGGTAACGTCGTACTGAAAAGCAACGACGTTGCAGACGAGTAGCAGGGCCCAGATGCATGCGTTAACGTTGCCGTACGCATCTCTCTAAACATAACGATCGATTCCGCAACCTTTATATACATATAGATTCAAAAGTTTTGCATTAACTTGTTTTTATACCAAGAAATTTTTTAGGGTCCGCAATTTTTTTAAGGCTTATTTATCAATGTTTATCTTTCGTATTCGTCGCCTATTTGTTGCCCGACAAAAATGTTAACAATATTTTTCTTGTAAGTTTTCCATTTTTGGTTCTATTATTAAGGTCAAAACAGTTATATTTTGTGAGTATACGTGAAAAGGTGCCTCGTTAAGTGAGGTTGACCGTGCAAGAATAATATATTTACTTGAAGAAGGCTACTCTCAAATTTGTGGCTGATAGAGTTGGAGTTTGGCAAAGTGATTGGAATTGCACTTGGAATCGTTATCTCCAGAACAATTATCTTGAGGATAGACTGAGAATCGGCAGGAAAAATCTTCTACTTTTCGCAGTTGTAGGCACAAAGCTATTAAGACATAAACCTTATCATAAAGTAACTCCACAGTAGTGTTATTATTACCATTAGATTCTAAAATTCTTCAATCAATATTAAGAAAGCTATCATATAATAAACTAAAGTCAGCTTTTTTCCAGTTATAAAAGGTATTATAAATTTTACCACTATTTAATTTTTTGTCTGAATTGTTTTTGAACTTAATCAATAAAGATGGATGGATATCCTCCTGCTCAATTAAAAAATCGTAACATCTTTGCAATATGCAAAAGTCACATCTAAACGAGATCTATGAGCCTCCCTTGGTTATTTTTAACAATATTTAATTGCTTTCAGTCAAAAGATCCTACGAGATTAATCAGAATATTCACCCTATAGGATGAGTGTGCACCTTCTTTACATAGGATATATTCTAAAATATTGAAATCTCCCAAAATTATTTCCAAAAACCTCGGACTTAAGTCCCGGTGGAATGTAAATTAGTATAATACAGAGGTTACAATGAGTAAGTATAATTTTTACGGCTTTAATGTCAAAGAATCGGAACAGAAAAAGTTTATTTAATTGCCAAAACAACACCACCTCCTCTATTCGCACTAATCTCAGCATAGTTACCAGCGCAGCGATATACTGTGTATTCATTAGGAAGTTGGTCAGAATTATAAAACCCATCATGTAGCTAAGACACAGTAATAGCAATCACAAGTTAGAATGGCATTGAAAAATGTTTTGGTTTTCGAGCAAAGTTCTTTAGCATTTTAATATACATCTGGTGCTGCTTCTGGGTTGACTGATTGCCACTGTTCACCGTTGGTTTAAAAAGAGATATTTTAGAGAAGTGCGAATGAAGAGCCGAATGATCTTATTTGCTAAAGAGTGGACCCGAAAATTTCCGATTTATATTTTCCATTAATTTGTTTATATGTATAACAATCATATTTCCATACAGCATGATACTAACACTAGTTTTACAGTACTTGCTAGAGTGAACCAAATTCTTGCATTTATATCAACATATATTGATATTATATTCATAAAGGTTGAATCATAGATATGGCCGCTATCAAGACCAACGACAATTTGTTCCTAATTGGTTATCTGCTTAAAAGTGACTAGGTCTAACTGTAAGGCAGCCTAAAATACGTTTCCCTCTTTCTAATATTTTCATTCTATCTGCAAGTCTAGAACCGGTGGTGATAAGCTGTCCTCCGGCAGCAATATGTTTGACGTGTTGAATATGTATATATTCGTCAGCAGGCTTGATGTATTTTAAAATATCTATTCTCGTGCGATTATTATCTTGCTCCGCGTTCTTAAGTTTTATGATAAGTTTTGATCTCTGGTTTTTACGGCATCCGCATAAATAGATCTAGAAGGAGGTATCTCATTAGGACGAAAAGCAGAGAGTTTTTCATAAATAGTCATCAAGAATGAGTCTTTTACAAATGAAATATTTAGTTAAATAGACTCTGTAATAGTCATCCCAATGCGCTCCACAGTCAAAGTACAACATGACAGACAGCGCCATATTAAACTAGGAGCAGATGAAATTAGATGTGCTGCTTCACTTGGTATGGGCATGAAGTCTATGTGATATCATTTCAGGTAATACCCAGCACAAGAGATATATAGCTTACTGCGATACAATCCGGCTAACGTGTTGCAAAAACCACACAAGGGCCTATTGTATCTTTATAAGTTTGCAGCGGTGTGAGATCACATTTAATTTTTTTTTATGTTTGATATAACAGGTAAGTGAAAACAGATCACTCACCCTGTAATAGCAGTCCTCGAAGATATTTCAGAAAGAGTTTTAAGACTTTTGATGTGGAAATGCAATTAAAACTAGCAGTCGGAGCATATTTTTGGCTTATTCCGAATTTAATATAATATTCTATTTGGTAGACCAAAGAAAATTCAAGAGTTAAATATTTGAGAGGGAGAAATCTTAATCTTGTATCTAAAGCATTTGATTATATGGATGATCATAGAATACTGCTGTCGAAACTGAAGAGATATGGTTTTTGAGGCTTAACCTTGGAATGGTTCGTGATAACGTTCCTTACAGGAAAGGTAAGTTTCCACTAGAGTTCCCCAGTGTTCTGTCTTAGGACCACTACTCTTCCTATCATATATTAATGACTTGCGACTTCTAGCAATAAAAGGCAAAGTCACAATGTTTGCTGCCGACACCACCATTTTATGGCATTAGAGGAATTTGACAGATCTTGAATTGCTTGTGAACGTTGATTTTAAAACAACTAAGGAGTGTTGTGATGCAAATAATCTTGGTTTTAATTCTTCGAACACAAATGTGTTGAGTTGAGTGTTTTATGAATAATGTTGTATTAAACAATGAGCCTATTATAAGGCAACAAATTTTTGGGCTAAACAATTGATGAGAGGCTTAAATTTCAAGACCATATTACCAAGGTATTAATAATTATTGTAATGTTAATAAATATTTATTTTTTTATTTTTACTTAATTTAATAAGTAAATATATTATTTATTAACTGAGTCACGACTGGTTAGCCAATATTTTTTTTAAAGTTTATAATCACTTAAAGTTCTTTCAGTTATATGGTGCCACGGGACTACTTCAAGATTAATCTGCCATTTTGCTGTGAAAAAAAATGAAACAAGTGAAGAGAGTACTGTATGTCAAAGTCTTAAATGTATGTTACATACTTAATTTGAAACATCTGTGAATCTACTTAAACAAAAGAAAAAGAACTAGAAAATGAAAATTTTGAATTGAAAAATGTTAATAATATTACATCGTGATATAAAGTCGAAATTCAAAATGCAGCATTTAATTTACATTTTCCATTGCCATTGCACTGACCCCTCATCAGTCATTACAAAAAATTAAAACAATTTTCCTATATCATTCGATATGTCCACGTTCGCCGTTCATATGTTGGATGTGCTCAAGATATTGTAAGTGTGTCTTTAAAATTATATCCGCCTCGAACTCTTACAAAATTGTGCAGAATACTGTATGCCTTTATTATTTTAATAGATAGCGGTAAGAATACGTTCAGTGGTCTATGGAATATTCTGCATTTATTTGTTAAGATTCCAAAGCCGCTTTTCACATATCTTCTAGTCCTACTCAAGTGGTAATTAAATATATGCTTTTCTTGATCTAATATTTTTCCGGAGTATGGGCGCATTAGATGATGGTGAGTTCCAAAAACTTTATCACCAATGAAAACATATGGAACACTTTGTTCTCCATATGGTAGGGATTTTAGTTTAGGAAGAAGTAGTGTTTTGTTACATATGTTTGAACCAAAGTTGTAATTCCTTGAAAATTGTTAAATCGCAGTCTTTTCTATATGCTCCAATACCATACAGTGAATATCATTTTACCAATGTAAAATGATATTCACTGTCGATAACAGCAAGCAGAACAATTAAGAAATAATCCATATAGTTGAAAAAACAACGATCCACTATGTTCAAGTTTATTGATTCTGATATGTTTTCCATCGACTGTGCTGACACAATGAGGGAAATTAGTTTTGCTTATAAAATCCGTTGGCAATACTCTTCAGACTTTGTTCTGTGAGTGGAGGCATACACTCGAGACGTAAATTTTCCCACACAACATCACAAACTTCATTGAAAATTCCAGAAATAGTAGACATTCCAATTCGATAAACATAGTGAAGGTTCGTAAAAGTGTTTACTTGTGAGTTACCAGTTGCAAGGTACCTAAAAAAACTGAGCTTGAATATTTATAAAATTAAATATTTCATAAACTCAAATGGAAACTCATGAACCCATATCTTCGTTATATCCCCTATAACAACAAATACCACGTCTTGTATACAAAGTAGAACATCACAAACTAAATAAACATTTACGCACAGCTCATTATTTTTTTTTCAAAAATGCTTGGACATGTCGATTTCCGTTTCGAGAAGAACACTAATTTATTTTTAAACAACGTTTATACTTACAGTGCTCTAGGCTGAGGTGGTGACACCAGTAAAAATCTTAAAAAATATAAAGTAGTTTGAATGGTACCTCATCTTCATGGTCCTACTCCAACTTACTATTCAATACCGCTCAGATATGAACGAGATTTTATGAGTTTTTAGTGTTTTGCTTGAACACAAAATGTACATTCCGGCCATCCATGATCGCCGCGTAAGGCCATCATGGCTAAGTGGACAAATATTCGAGACCGTGATGTAAAGTACCTAAAAAAAGTTGAAGAAGAAAAGAGAACTGGAAATGCAGCAAAATCAACTACGAAACATATCTACAGTGAACAGTTATGCTTCTTAAAAAACACAAAGAGACCACAGATAGCTTTTTGTATGGATAGTGAGACTAACAACACTGCCAAAGAATGAAGATTACCATGGAAATCCAAACGTTGTCACGACTGATGATGAAATATTTCGTTGTTTACTTTACTTTCAACCTTCCCAGGCTAGAAAAACACAAAAGCGTGTAGATATTGACAAGATGGCCTTACAAAAACTGCAAAAGCCTGATGACCGGCATCTCAATTTCTTTAAAGGCATTCTTCAAAGTCTTCAAAGCTTCAACAACACCGAAACAATAACTCTCTAAAATGAAGTCTTGCAGAATCTGCAAAATATCTACAGATCTCGATCAACTCCTGAGCATGTATCACGGTCTTCATATCAGCAATAAAATGTCCAATCCCATCCTTAAAGTTACAGCAAGTCGTTCGATTGATGAGATGGCATCACTCATCTTGCTATTCTCCAGTAAAGGACCCAGTCGATTGTTAAGTTCATCGAAAATTGAGATCGACATCCGAAAGTAATTAAAAAATGTTCTGTTGTCGAAACGAAAATGCCTGCAATTGACCTCTGAAGATTTAAAAAATACTCCCACGTCTTTCTTCTCCGTGAAGAATTTCTACTTTTCAATTTTTCGCGGTTGTCCATAATGTTGAAGCAGATACTGCTTAAATGCACGGCTATAAGCCATCGTAAATTTAAGACTGCATGCGGCATTGTTCTATGATATGCACGACACGGCGAATGGCATAAAGTCTGATCGTCTGAAAGAGGCCTTAGAGTAATTTCTTATAGCGAAATCCGGGAAAAGATGTAGCACGAGTGCGGAGCCAGGGCAAAATTTACAAACCATTGGTGTAATTAGTGCAGGTTTGTGTAATTCATTGGGGCACTAAGGTGACACTTTTTGCCCTGAATGCACCCAGTTCTGCATGAGCTATGGGAGCGTCGAGCTAGTTCCTATATCGTAAGTAGAAAACACGGCGGTTATTATTTATGGAATTTGATAAATAATTGCATATAAGCGAAACCACCGTCTATAGATTACAACAAGTCAGACCACTCAAGCGGCCCTGAAATCGATTGCCCCACCCCCCGTTCCTCACCTCGCCATGCATCGGCTGGGTAGAACCCAGGTTTAGTTTTCGCAAGTACGTTAACTTGTGTGCATCCATTTCGCGAGAGAGTTTTTGCTTGTAGCGTTTTAGACAATAATTTGGTTACAGTTCGGTTTGTGAATTTTTGGTGGCTTTAAGTTGTTATTTACATAAAGTGGCAAAAGGTTTTTTTTATTTTGGTTTTGTTTTTTGAACTGTTTTATAATGGCATATGCTGGATACTGTTCCGTTCCTAACTACACGGTTCGTGTTAACGAAACTGCAGTTTTTCGATGTTCGAAGGATCCAGTAAGGTAAGTTGCAAATTTGAAATAATCTTGTTTAATATTTATAATATTGGGTTTACATTTATAAGAATGAATAATAATTATAGGTATCTTAAAAATTATAATAACTAACTATAGTCATCTCCTAATTAATTCTATATTGTTGTTTTTAATAATATATAAAATAATATATTTTAAAGAAATTATAATTTAAAGGTTGAGGATTTTTCAATATATTCCACATAATTTTTTACCTATTTATAAAAATATATATTAATTAAATAATAAATAAATTAGGCCTTTATTTTATACTCGGCAAAGGGCAGCGATGCTGATTTGTTTTTTTTTTCGTTATTATTTTTATTTTTGTCTCTATTATTTTTCTTAAAACATAAATAAAGTGTGATGTTTTAGTTGGATTAGAGTTATATTTTAATTTTTAAAATAATTAAAGTGATCTGATTTTGTGACTGTGTAATATATGGTTAATATGTTGCACGTACTAAATTTTATTTTTGTATATCTATTGCAGGTGTCAAGAATGGAAAGAAAGTTTGGGATTTATTGGAGAACATAAATATGCCAATTTAACTCCTGAAGAAGCTTTTAGTTGTATAAGAATATGCAGCTTTCATTTTGATGACAATAGTTTCACTCCCTCAGGAAAACGACTATTAAAAACAGCTATTCCAAAACTGACAAGGGAATACCGTCATATTATGGGTTTAAGTATATAAAATTTGTACAAAAGTTAATCAACTTTAAAAACATTATATTTTTGGTTTTAGGTCAAACTTCTGGGATTAATGTGTATAATGAATAAAATGATTATATTGTTTCTCCAGCTCTTCCACATCTAATAGATGAATCAACTCAAACGGATTCTCAGTCAGGTATTCATTTAAGTATATTAATTTACTCTTTTACTGCCAATTCTTAAATATAGTTTAAAATATTTAAAAAAATTATTAAAGAAAAAAAATTTGCTTTTTACAAAACCATAACAGTTAATGTTAGTGCAGTTTCTAAATGTGACGCATCTACCCAAACTGGAATTTATGAAGAGTTTGCTCAAGGTTAAAAAACACATAATATTAATTATATAATTATATTAATTTAGCTTTTATTTTAGATATTTATTGCCAAACTCCACAGCACTTATCACAAAATTCACCGCGAAAACAAAGCTTGAAGAGAAAACTAGAAGAAATGCAACATTCTTTGAAGTGTAGGGGCTGGTTAAATGTTGATATTACAACGTCAGATATGTTGCAGTTTCTAGAAGATAACTATCCGGAACACTCCACCATGCTGATTAGATATCAATTATTATTGCTTGATAAAGTCAAAAAAGGTGCAAGATATTCTGAAGAGTTTAAGCAATTTGCTCTTACATTATATTTACTAGGACCAAAAGCCTATAAAAAATTATCTAAGGTTATAACGCTGTCTTCTATAACAACCCTTAAAAGAATTACCCAAAGTTGGAGCATTTCTACCGGTTTTAATGATTTTGTTTTTAAATCTTTAGAATTAAAAGTGTCTGTAATGTCCGATAAAGCAAAAGATTCTATTTTATGTATTGATGAAATTTCAATTAAGTCAAATCTATTTTTATAATCATTCTAAAGATACAATAATTGGATTTCAGGATTTACCTAATAGTAAGTCTACTGATATTGCTACCAGTATTTTAGTAGTAATGGTTAGAGGAATTGCTTATAATTGGAAACAACAATTCGCCTATTTTTTTTCGCCTATTTTTTTGCCAAAAATAGTACTAGTTCAGACAATTTAAAAAACATAATATTTGAGTCGATTCGAAGATTAAAGGGTATAGGTCTTAATGTTATAATTTATAATAATATTTATACGTTGGTTAAAAATGATCTTCAATTGAATTGGGAAAATCCAACATTTTTTGTTGATGACTCACCCATATTTTATTTATTTGATGTGCCACATCTATTGAAGTCTACTAGAAATAATTTTTTTCCTATATTTTTCTTTTGGAGAACGGATTGACAAACAAATATTTTTTAGACAGCATGTATAATCTTGATAAAACAAAAAACTATAAATTGGCGCCAAAACTCACCAACGAACATCTTAATCCCACAAGATTCCAAGCAATGAAAGTGAAATTAGCTGCTCAAATATTTAGTCATTGTGTTGCAGTTGCTATGCAAACATATATACATTTTCAAAAGTTACCGGAAGAAGCTAAAATTACAGCGAATTTTATTGAAAATATGAATCAGTTATTTGATCTCCTTAATTCTGGTAACCTACAAAATAATCATGCTTTTATGGGCACTTCAAATCAATTACAATTTTTAAATAAAATGAAATCCCTTTTTGCAAATTTAAGGCTTTTAAATGAAAATGGAAAAGACGTCACCAGCTCCGTTAGATTTATATTTGGGTGGAGATTAACAATTTCGTCTATTATAGGGCTATGGAAAACTTTAAAGGAAAAAAACTATTCATTTTTACTTACTCGACAATTAAATCAAGACTGTCTTGAAAATTATTTCGGATAAATCAGAAATGCATGTGGAAGTGCGAGAAATCTAACTCCCATTTAATTTTGCAGAGCATTTAAGAAAACACTTGCATTAAAATTGTTTGACCCAACAGAAGGTGGCAATACTCTTGAAGATGCTGCCGACATATTGATGGCCGATTTATTAAAAAAAGCAAGTTTTTTGCAAAATATAAAAAAAAAACAAATAATCATCAACCGGCGTTGGGAATTCAGAGTGATGATTACCAAAATTTAGGTACTGTAGAGGGTAATGCTTTAGTGTATGTCGCGAGATATTTAAAAAAAAAATGTCATTCATGTGATATTTGTGTAGGGTTTTCTAATTCCTCTGAAAGCAATAGTTCTACTGTATTTTGTGAACTAAAGGCTTATGAAGGTAAGCAAAGTTTATTTGGTGGTCTAAGAGTCCCTCCTAAACCATTCATAACATATTTACAGTCTTTGGAAGACATTTTTATTTTATATTTTAATCGTTTTTCTATAGAAAGTATTGTAGGATATAAGCTTATGCATGAATTTTTAAAAATCCCATTTTTGCATCCTTGTGAAAGCTTTCCAAAGAAATATTTTATATCTCTTTATACTAGAGTTAGAATCTATTATACTCTAAAATTTGCAAATAGAGAAATAAAACGTCAATTGCAAAATAAGGAAAACCATTAAAAATATTAAAAAATTTGTAAGGTAACTGATTTGTTGGGTAAATTCTGATCAACCATCTCTTTTAAATTGTTTATACATTTTATAAAATAAAATTGAATTCGTCATAACTGTTCGTACGTGATAAGACAGATTGATTATCATTGCCATGGGCAACTTAATTGTTTGTTTGTTGACAATATAATGCCAGATCATTTTTTTCAATATACATTTTTAAAAAACCGGGGTTAAAATACGTTTCTCATTTAATGAAAACGAGTAAAAGTAAATGAAAGCTCGTTGCTAAACTTAAATAGCAGGTTATAATCCCTCAGGATGGATGATCAGAGTATACTACTTGTATAAATATAATTACCCAATAATAAAGTAGTATGTATTTCATCCCTATATGTTAAATATTTTGTTCTGTATTTTGTGTTTTACATAGAAGCATTACAATCTTAAAAAATAGTTTATTATTTAATTTATCCCCCTAATGTTACTGGAATAGTTTTAGCCGATTTTACAAC
Source organism: Anthonomus grandis grandis (assembly GCF_022605725.1). Taxonomy (NCBI): domain Eukaryota; kingdom Metazoa; phylum Arthropoda; class Insecta; order Coleoptera; family Curculionidae; genus Anthonomus; species Anthonomus grandis. Next base: position 40,556,915 of record NC_065548.1, read on the forward strand.
CTATTATCCCAAACCAACGCACCCCACTTCTTTCTGTCGGCCACCAATGTCGGCGTTTAAGACTCGGTAAATTTTGATAATTTAACATATTTTATATATATTTACTATATCCACAAATGAATACAAATTATATAATTTACAAAACTACTTACTTAGCGCTTATTATGATACTTGTTTGTTATTCTTTTGCGCTTTTGTATTTTTAAAACGACCTAATTCAAAAATTAAAATAACCCATACCGTATTAAAATTATTTTATATTTTTTAGTGCGTTTAATTGTGTTTTTTAATTGTTTATTTATTTTAACTTTAGATTTATTTTTTGAATATTCATCTCTAAAATTTCAACAAATATTAAGTAAAAACTTGTATTTTTTGATAAGCCTCCTAAAAATGTAGCAAATTTAAACAATTCAACAAGTAAGGTTTTTTTCAAATTCACTTTTTATATATTATATTTGACTTAAAAGGCAGGCATTTTGAATCCGCCATATTAAACGCTTCCAATTTATTTAAAAGTTCAAATTCATTAAACTGATCAAAACTTCTAGATACACCAATTTTAGAAAAGGGAAACTCAAAAACATTTTAAAAACTGTCCTTGTTATCGAAAGCCAAGCACCTACAAAATTTGAAAACAATCTGACAAGTAGAAGTTATAGTTTAAATAGAATTCTTAGATTTGTTATATACATACATACAAACATTGCTACATAAAGGCAAAGAAGTGAAGCTAATATAAAAAATGTGTAAAAACGTTAATAATTAAGAAACACTGTCATATAAACACATTCTATTCCAGTCCTATAAAAAAAGTTCTTATTTTATGACTTAAAATACTTCTTATGAATACTCCTCGTATAAAAATAATCAGCGCGTCTCAGAATTTGCTTTCATCGATATTTACGATAAACCCTGGTAAACGCTCGTACGCAGCAAACAGCGGGATTCAAGGTCAATTTTGCTTTAACACGGGCGGTATAGGAAGTGGTCTGACTTGTTGTAATCTATAGACGGTGGCGAAACTAAATTTTAAGAGAAGGTAGCGTAAAACATAACTTCAACTAACAACAGGCAACTTTTAAATTTTCTCCTTAAGGCTTAAGCCAAAACCATTGGCAATGCAACAGTGTGGCTTTTTCCCTGAACTGAACCAGTGTCGGTGCCGCCCTAGTGCCACGTTTTTTTTCCAATGGATTTCGCTATTAAAGTTTAGACTTTGATATTGCACAATTTGCTTATCATGCACTTGTGAAGTCTCACTTGAGCTATGGCATATGTTTTTGGTGTTCATGTGCTCAATATAGGTTTAACTCACTGTTTATACTTCAAACTAGATAAATTGGCTTTCTGTCTAGAATAGAATATTGTGAGTCATGTTGTCTTATTTTTATAAAATATAAAATTTTAACAATTTGTCCCTTATGTCATTTATTCATTCAAGAACGACTTTCTGTACTCCGTGATATTTGTATTTTTATTAGGATTATTTTACCTTATAGCAAGGTTTTGTCAACAACTCTGTTTGTTGAGAGAAAGATAAATGGATGTTTTCAGAAGTGCTTATTTGTCATTGGTCATTTCCTGAGAAATTATATTGTGTCAGGTCAGATACGTTCTTATATTCACTTATGTTCGAAAAGCCAATCGTTATTGGTTATTATTTGTAAAAACCGATTCAAAATAGGTAAAAATACACAGGATGTTCTATGGAACATAGAACATCCCTTAAAAAAATATAACAATCATTCTTCATAACTTTGTGGGCGAGCCTGTATATTTGAATTTATTACCAATATGTAGATTTTTAATACCCTTACATTTTTTATATAAGACCTTTTTTAATAACCCCTATATATTTTAAAATTATCGAAAATTGATAATTTTTTCCAACCCAACCCAACCCTATATATAAAAAGTAATAGATATAAATAATAAATAAACTATATCGCTAATATTTTCTCCTCAAGAAATAACTGGTTTTTAAAATTTGCACCCAACTTTTTATTCTAAGCCAAGCTCCCTTGAAAATAGTATATTTCAAATTAATGCTGTATAAATCCAGCAGACGAGGATTTTGACATGCAACATTATTCTGACAGGACGTTACAAGTAGCATAAAGTTTATTTCCCTAGTGATAAAGAAAGACAAGTTTACTTTTGCTGAATAAATGAATATTTCTCTGGCTAGTGGTAGGCTTATTTTAAATATAGCCGCGTCATTGCCAACAAGTTTTAAAACGTAATTCTGAAAGAGTACTGACGGTTGATTTATTTTATTGATGCACAGACAAATTTCCATGAACCAACACATTCTGAGAAAAGGAGTATATTGGTATGATATTTTATTATAAACTTAGAAACACTCCCTACTAATAATTTGCACCCAAGAATAGAAAAATCTTTAAAAAGTCTTAATAATATGGACCTTAAAAATTATTATTAACGTAGCTAACAACGATAATTTGTTAAAAAAAGCTAAAGGAAATATTTATTATTCTGACGAAAAATGGCTTTTATATTAATTTATATTATTCTTGTAAATTTTTTTTTTGTTAACTTAGCATTTTAAGAGTTATATTTTCTTAACTTCACGAAAAGATTATCTAATTAGCAAAAAATACAGAGAAAAAAACCTTAAATTAAAAAATACAAAGGGCATCATAAAAAAATATTAATGAAGGAAACAACGAGAAATAAAACAGTTCCATGATTAAAAAAAATATTTAATTGCCAAACTTAGTTTTTTAGAAATTAGATATCTTTAAAAATAATATATCAAGACCAGAAAAAACTCAGAAAAGGACTGCAGAAGAGAATAAGGATATAGAGAATAAAAGAGACCAACAGACAAAAAGATAAGCTAATAAATAAATTCTTCTTAAAAAACACTCTTTCACCCTAGATCTTTGGATACTTTTACTAATGCAGTTGAATTAACTACAAATGAAAGTGTAGAAATTTATTACAATTTGCAAACTGTCGGTGGCAGAGTGCTGCTCTATCATGCAAAAAGGTATACCTTCACCTCAACCCCAAGAATGGAGGCCATGCTCCAACAAGAACATTCTGAAGGTGCCGGAGGTACCTAAATATAAATCTAGTAGAATAGAGGGTGGCTGACCAGAGTGGTAATTGACGCTAATTTATACAAGCAGCAAATCTGAAATAGCATACAGGATACCATACAAAACAATGACAATCTACAGGTTCTACAGGTGAATAAAGACTTAGTACTAGCCAAAAATAGTAGAAGTTTGAGAATAGCAACTTGAAGTTCTCATCGAAAACAATGAAAAACTTTTGTCCATAATACTCCTTGAATTTATTAAGGGAAACACAGCGTTTTTAAACCTACAACATTCAAACAACTACAACTAATATGCACACTGCGGCTACTGCTATTATCAACATATTGTGGAGTTTTTACCTGTTCATTAGGTGTGAATCAAAACATTTGATGTACAAAAATAGTCAACTGATTTATTTACATGTGTACACTTAAGACTACTAGAATAATTAATTTACACCTTATTTATTTAATAACAATTATGTCTGATTTAAATATTGCGCCAATATTTCGAACTTCTTTAACTAAAGTATTAACTGTCTTTGGCGATTTATACTTCCCGAAAAAAGGTCTAAACGACATTCTAAACGACATTTTTTAAAAATATTCTACATTTTTTGGTAGCTTTAAGTATTTATGCATAATTATATAAAATTGTTTATGTTAGCCGGTCAAGGGGTTTGCGATGGATTTTAGGCTCACGTTTGCTATAAGTTCGTAAGGTCGTAATTAGTAAATAGTTAAAATTATGATTACGATGCTCACCTCAATTTGTATAATTACCTCGAATTGTTATTTTATGATTCATATAAATAGTTGTTAATTTTTGTGAATAAACGAGTATTGAGTTCTACACCCAGTAGTCTCTTATTTCTTAACCTACTACGGCCAAGCCACCTTGTCTTAAACCTATGGTGAGGCTGCTATAGGGTAGTAGGGAAAAAAAGGTTTAGGGAAAAGCCCTAGATCTTTTCACTAACCTTCCACGCATCTACAGAGATCTCCTGCGGTGTGCCCGCGTTAATCATTCCGGAATGACGAAGAATAGCTAGTATTTGGAGCTTTGCCAATATCACTACACTGAACGCTCCTTAACTTTATTTCATCCCGAAATGATTCCAAAGATGATGAATGTCGATATCGGCCGAAGGTTGATCTCTTGCAACTGTATTTCTTGTAGAAATAATAATCAGGGCTCTTTTTGATGAGGGAAAGTATAATAACACACTAGAATTTGCACGCCAAGAGACCTAAAGGACTTCTAATATTCTCCGAATCGTCCTCCAGTCCTAGGTATCGAGTGTGCGAGTTTAGGCTCGGCTTCTCAGATCCTCGGCAAGCAACTCTTTAAAAGAATATAAATCGTTCCAAACGTCCTTATAGGTTGGTCTCTGATGTGACGCCTCTTGGTAACCAGGTCGAGGATCTTTGCTAGTCAACTATTTTCCGCCGCAAGAGTCCATCCAGATTAGGACTATCTGGATATTGAGATCTCTTGGTCTTTTATAAGAAACCCATGTTGCCAAGTATCATCGACAAAAGTGATTTTGATAAGTGAGCATCTTTCTCTTCTGCCCACTGAGAATAATTGGGATGTGAATAGGGCCTCCTTGGTAAATCGGTATTTCCTTAGATTCTCCCTGCTCGGTATTCAATCTTAAAATCAAACTTCTGTAGCTTCTCTATCCATCTTGCCACTTAACCCTCTAAATTTTTAAACTAAAGAAGGCATGATAAATTCGCAGCAAGAACCTCCTCTCATAGAGGTACTTCTTTTTTTCTCTGCCCAACTTTTTCTTCTTGGTGATTGGGACAGCACGGCTCCTATGCCTACATTGCTAGCGTCAGTATCTAGTACAAATCTTCCTTTAAGTAGAGGATAACTAAGGATAGGTCACTAGCTTGTCAGAACCGCTTGTCTTTTAGGTGATCGAAAGCTTTTTGGCAGTCTTGGGACTATTGGACTTTCCGTTTTCCTTCTGTCAGCTTGATTAATGGTTTTGCGCTGTTGGAAAATCCCTCCACATAGCATCGGTAGTAAGTGCGTAATCATAAAAAAACTGTGAGGCTTGCCTTTGGAAACTAGCCAATCTTTGACAGTCTGAATCTTTGCCTTGTCAACCGCAACTCCACGGCTGGAAACGACGTGACTTAAATACTGCACCAAAAAATGTCATTCTTCTTCAAAGGACTGAAAGATGACATTTTTTGGGCTTAGCTTTAATCCAAACCTTGTATCCATAGGAGCATTTCTTCTAGATTTTCGCTCTGATCCTCAAATAAGAATTTTCCTACCACAATAATGCATACCATCAAGTTAACCAGACAACACTTAGTACAAGTCTCGTATTCTTCCTATCTTTAAGGGCCAACTAAACTTGCCAGTAACCACTTTTCAGATCTAGCATAGAAAAGAGCTCCGATCCAGCCAGTGTGTTCAAAGTGTCAGCGGAAGAGGATAGCTGTTCTTTTTAGTCGCAGTATCTACCGGAAATCTACATAAAATTTGGTTGAGCTGTCCTTCTTCTTTCTCAGTATCACGGGTGAACACCACGGCTAGATGCTTCTATGATTCCTTTCTTGACCATAATCTCAACAATGTTGTTAGCCTCATCTCTCTTGGCCAGTCTTCGAGCTATCTGCTCAAAGAAGGGCAATGAACGGGTTGACGATCTAGCAGGACAAGGTTCCGTTAGCCCTTTCGTAGGTCTTAAGCCGTGTCTCAAAATTAGTAAAAACAAATTTCCCAGGAACTTAATAATTGGGCACGGGAAAAAACAAAGAAGAATTGAAAAAGAATAATAAAAATAATAATAAATCGTCTTTTATTAGATACCACAAAATACATAAGTAAGTAGTATAAAACATGAATTTAATATTTTAATGGTATAAGTGCAAGCAGTGGCGAAGTCTAGCTGCAGTAGCTATTCATACTCATACAGGGGATTAAAAAAAAAACGTGAAAGACTTGGTGGGAATCCATCCTAACTGAGCATAACTGCCTAAAAATGTAACTTCTTAGTATAAGAGAATGTTCGCTCTGTTTGAATCGCGGTACAAGAAAGGAAACCACATATTAGGAATATGTGATAAGTGGAATTGCCTGAGAAGAAAAATTATTGGAGCAACGATACCCTAACAGGAAAATCGTACTGACTGACTCAGACAACGTGCAAACCTTTATTTAAGCATTTTTTAGGACGGCCGACTCAGTGAAGACCTTGCATTGGAAATGGGGGGTTGTGGTGGGTATTTTTTGTTTGGCGAAAGGGACTTTTACGCCTACTTGCCATGCTCTAGGTTCCTCACCTTTACACTACTACTACTACTACGGCGAATAATATCCCTTAATTTTTTATCAGTCTAACTATTCCTGATAAAAAAAGGCGACAGAGACGACCCTCTTTCTTACATAAAGATCTACAAGAGTCTCTTAATCGAACACAGATACCTAACAGCTCTTCTTTTGATCCATATTAAATAATTATTTGGTACATGAGCCCCAGAAACAAACTGCATATTTCTGGCGGGCTTTTTTGATGATAGACCTGTTCACTTTATTAAAAATTATCAAGTAATGATCGCAAAGCAATTACTATATATTTTGGAGATAAGCTGTTTAATGTAGATTTTAAATTTTAGTTTCTTATATCCAAGAATTGACACATATTATCCAGTACATCATTATTATATACAGCATAAGTAATGCTACTCACGCGAGTGCATTTTAAAATTGACTAGAAAAATTTTTTTTGTTCATCTATACTTGCCATCGACTATTAATTCAGACACAAATGAGGATTTTTAAAAAACTATTGAAATTACAGAAAGTTCGCAATAATTTATATAAGTTGGGTATATTGTATATTGCAAAAGATAGTTGTTATGTTATAGTATTAAAATTATAACTTACATATAGGATAGGTATACTTATTCCTTACATTCAGACAGTGAGTGGTGGCGCGTGCGCCATTATTATACGATATGAAAAAAGACGTAAATGCAAAAGTTGAATAGCGTATATCCCAAATAGTTAAAAAATACTTACATTAGTTAGACTAGTTTTAATTTAAGTAATTTTTAACTAGTGTAGCTAGTTAAAAATTACTTTTTAATTTTGCAGGGATATCGCAAAATTAAAAAAAAAGACAAAAACATCGTAAATCCTTAAGAAAACATCCTGTTGGTTAAAATCAAATTCAGTTGGTATTTTTTTTAATATTGTTATTTGGCTTAGGAACCTTATTATTTTGGTGGATAATAAAAATAATATTGATGCTAAACCAAATGTCATGTAAATCATAATATAATAAATAGTGATGGGATAATTTAAATTAAAATACATTTCAAAATCCGATTATAACAAAAACAATTTGACTTTATTGCCAGAATTAAAAAATAAAAAATATTTTAATTAAATATTATTGCGATTAGCGGCAAGCGATTCGGTTTTAGAACTTTAAGTTGCCAATTCTAATTACGAATAACGAGTAATAAATGATGAATGACGAGAAATTAGTCGCCTTGCGATAATGCAAATGCGTTCTCCAGAATTATTATGAATATAAGTAATTTATAATTCAAATTATAACTCGATTATTGAAATTATGGTAAAAAAAATGTCGATCTCATTCAACAATTGTGTGACATGTGATTTTTCATAAATTGTTAATAATTAAGTAAATTTTTCTATATTGAGCAATAAAAAAATACATAAAATATAAAAGTATAATAATTCTCTAGTTTATTTTCTAAATATAAATAATAACCGTAATTTATTTAATAATCTGTACATGAGTTTCATTGCAGGAGTGTCTGCGTCAATAATTTCTAAACTAACGCTTCTTTTTATTTCACTTGTTTGATCCCTTGAGATTTGAATTTCACAACCAAGATAATTGGTTGGTGTACTTGTTCACCAGAGCTACTTCTTCATCACCAATGAGAGCTTACTCACGGGGAACTGAATTTGTCATATATTTAGTTTTTCAGTTATTGATTTTTTGACCTTCGTCACATGTCTTTTATAGTTCTTGCAGCATAACGCATAGCACATCTTCAAGGTTATCTGGATAGCAAAGCGTAGATAACTTTCAGGTTTATCAAAAAAAAACTTTAGATCTTAGATAACCCCATAGATAAAAATCCAATGGTATGCATTACATTTATTAATCATTATTTCGCAAAACTCTATTCTGTGGATGTGATAATTTGCAATAAGCTTCTGAATTAAATAAATTTTATATGGATGCGACTGATCTACAGCAACTTGTCGAGTTGATTTATGTGGCTTTTCTTGTAAATTGTGCAAAATATGTAACAATTTTCATTTGGTAACATCTTCAATTTTGCTTACTACCGAATGTGTAATAGGCCTCTCCGGGTACTTATTATTAAACAGATCGCAAACTTTGGCCTCTGTTCGAGTCTTGTCGCCATATCTTACCATCATCAAACTTTTAATTCTTTGTTTTTCAGTTAAACGCGTTATACTTTTAAACTTTGCAACTGCACTTGACAGTTACTGACATTTTCGTAAAGTAATACATACTGTTTCCATGCGATTAAATGGAGACAAGGTATCAAAAATTAAATATACCTATTAAAAAACTATGAAAAATCTTGTTTGAATATGCTCAAATGACCCAAACAATTGCAAATGTATTATTAATGTTAGTATTACTTATAAGACCTGGTATACATAATATACTTAAAATTTTATGCAGAATTCAAAAATTGAATAAAAAATATGTGTTTCGATTAAAAAGATGGTCGTTTCTTATTTTTGGTTCACCCTGTATACATGAATTCATCATCAAAAAAATCGACGTGTCCAAGCGTTTTTTTGTGAACACACCCCTGAATTTAAAATGAATTTGTTCCAACTTGCGCGTCCACTGTATACTTCTTGTACCATTCCATTAACTTCTACACTTTGCCTCTTACTACTAGATAAAGCTCATTTCTTTTTTTATAGTATATTTTGCTTTTAAGCTTTTGGGGTTTTTTAGTGATTTGCGAATCAATAATAATTTTCTTTTGTACCTGCGAACCTCCGTCTTTTTCTTGTGTTTCTTCTAAATTGTTTGTACTCTGGCTGACGTCATTTATTTAGATTTTTTCAGCCTCTTCAACACCACATTAATCATTGATTTCCCGAAAAGTAAAGAATGCATTTGATTAAAAACTACATAAAAAAACTAAATATATTCAAAATTACAAATAAGAACTTTATTTTATAATAATAATAATAATAATAATAATAATAATAATAATAATAATAATAATAATAATAATAACGTTTATTATTTACCATGGAAATTACATAGAATATAAACTTACAGGTGTATTCAATAATTGAGGTAAATAAAAGCCAATGTATCAGACTCCATTGAAAATGCAGGTTCTGTTCTACCTACATAGCTACAACATAAAAAACTTTTTAAACTAAACTACTTTTTAAATAAAACTAACGAATTAAACTAACAACTAGATATAATGTACATACATTACATCTAGGTAGTTGATGATTTGGTACAGATTACAAAAATACAACAATTAAATACGGAAGAATATATCTAAAACTAGCCATTCAAGTACAATTTATAAACAAGAAAAATGAAAAATAAATCTTCTAACTCTAATATGCATGTTACTGATTATCTAATAAGATTTGCCTTACTTTTGTTTTGAATCTATAAATGGAATTCGAAATATCAGTTATATCGGGTGATAGCGCATTAATGATATGAGAAATATTATGAGAAGGATTATATTAAGAGAATAATTAAGAGAAAATATTAAGAGAATGATTTTTTGAAAAATTGATTTTTGTGTTTAGGAATAGTTAAAGATTTACTTCTTAAATTTAAGTGGTGAATGTCTGTCCGAAATGTAATTTTGTCGTATAGGTAGGGAGGACTGCGGTATTTAATAATTTTATAAAATAGCACACTGGAATGCAGCTTACGTCTATTAAACATATTAAGCCACTTAAGATCATTAAGCTTATGTGATACATGACCTCGCCTATTAATACCATAAATAAAACGAATACAAGAGTTTTGCATTTTTTGAACTCTATAGGAGTCTTGACCATCTAGACAAGGTCCATAAACCACATCACAATGATTAAAATTTGACAACATAAAGAGTCGCATAGCTCACGTTTAATATTCAGATCTAAGTAATGTCGATGAGGGTACATGGTTTTTAGAGCACAATACGACTTTTTAAGATTATTTGATATGTGTCCACTAAACTTTAGCTGTGAATCGAGTGTTAAACCCAAGCTCTTGGTGCTCTCAACTACTTGAAGTTTTTGATGTCCAACAAACAAAGAAAATTCTTCATAAATAGTCCTTATTTGAACGTTACTTCCAAAGAGAATAACTACACATTTTTTAGGGTTTAATTTTAACATATGCTTACTAGAGACTTTAACAAGTGCATCAAGATCAGCATTTATATGGTTCAAAGCAGTTAAATAATCAGAAGGTGCAAAGGAGTGATACAACTGCGTATCATCTGCATAGAAGTGATACCTACAGTATTCAAGATATTGAGAAAAGCATGTTGTATAAATACTAAATAGTAGTGGCCTCAATATACTACCTTGAGGCACCCCATTAAGAACTGAAAGACGACTTGAAAAGGTTGCATCAATTTTTACCATTTGAGACCTATTACTTAGAAATGACTTTATTAAAGCTATAGCATGATTTGAGAATCCTATGTAGTGCAGTAAGGCTACCAATATTTGATGATTTAAAAAATCGAAGGCTTTAGTAAAATCTAGCAATACCAGAGCAGTGATTTTGTTATTATCTCGGGCACGAAAAATGTCATTGGTAATATCTGTCATTGCTGTTGCGCAACTATATCCACTGCGAAATCCAGATTGCTTAATGGGTAATATTGAAAATCTATTAATATGGTTCCTTATTTGTACATCCAATACGCGTTCTAATATTTTAGACATAGTTGGTAGCACACTAATGGATCGAAAATGTGTATGGTCAGTAGGATTACTTATTTTTGAAAGGGGTAAGACAATGGCTTCCTTCCAACAATTGGGAAAATAGTTAGTTTCTAAGCATTTTCTAGTGCGTTTAAACTGCTGAAGAGCTGCATCTCTTAATTTCTGCATTTTCTTAATATTCTCTGTAATCCAGGGTAGGAAGGGTTTTTTAGGCAATGTAATTGTTTTAAGAGGAGCGTGAATATCAAATAGGCTAGTTATAGCATTGTTAATAAATACGACTTTTTGATTAACATCAACGATATTGTAAACATTATTAAACGGTATCGAATGAAGGTCATTTTTAAATAGGTTATAGTTTATATTTTTTAGATTTCTAGAAATGATAGTTTTTGGTTTATAATTTAATTTGGCCATTTGTATCTCACAATAGACTACGAAGTGGTCGGAAAAATCAGAACAGATAACACCAGTGCATTTAATTTGGTCATAATTAGTGACTATTAAATCAATTAGGGAAATAGAAGATTTCGTGACTCTGGTTGGCTCCGTTATAACTTATTTTAAATTAAAGGGCTCAAACATCGAAACTAACTTTTTAGTGAAAAGATTATCGCATTGTAACATATAATTGTCCTCTATTCTGTTTAAAAACTGCTGAATATTCGATCTAGGTGGTCTATAAATTATTCCAATAACAAAATGTTTTTTCTTTATTGTAATTTTTGCCCAGATACATTCTAAAAACTCATGACTCTCAGAAAAGAGAATTTCAGTTTTAAATTGATTTCTAATATAAAGAGCCACACCGCCCCCGCGGCCATACGCCCTATCGCATCTTTTTAGGGTATAATTATTTAGTTTTATACTATTGTTTGGTATATCTGGATTTACCCAAGTTTCAGTCACACCAACAATGTCGAAATTATTGTTGAAAATGGTACTTAAACTCATCCAAATGCGGAACTAGTGATCTAATATTAATTTAAGAAATACGTAAAGACATATTGTACCTACCCTAAACAACTATTTGAAGTGAGACAAAAGAAAACCAGAAAAAAAATCTTTAAACTAAATACTTATCTTAAAACTAAGGTTTACTAAACTAAGACTTATTCTGTTCACAAAAAATAATGTATACCTTTATTTTGTTTTTTTGCTTTTTGTTCCTTTTTCTAAACTGGAGGTAGAAGTGGTTCTAGCGGCAACAGCTTTGGTAAGAATACGATTTAAAACCGTAGGAGTGCTGTTTATGACGATTTCCTGGCTCTTTCCTGATTTATCTTGATTCTGATTAACCCTGACTGGTGGAGCTACCTGGGAGGTCTTAAGTGGTGATTTGTCCTTTTCAGTATTGACACGGGATGGCGTTAAAGGTGCACTATTGTTACGAGTTAGCTGTTTCTTATTTATAAAGAATTCTGAAAAGGAGACCTCGTCAGCCTCTATCAGATCGGTTACACTAAACACTTCTTCGTTAACTATTAGTTGGTTTTGTAATATTTTTGCCGTGAAACCTTTACTTTTGGCTAATTTAAAAAATTTGTAAATAATTTTTTGCTCTTGCTGTTGTTGGGCAGTTAGATCATTGGCAATTGTAATCCCAGTACCCTTTAATTTATATAAGTTCTTCAGTACCGATTTCTTATCTAGGAAACGAGTAAACCTAATAATAACTGGTCTATTGGCCTTTTCTTTTTTGCCAACTCTGTAAATATTGTCAATACTTTGCAGATTTATTTGGACTAACAACGTGTCACTTAACAGTTGATAAATTATGTCTTCCAAATTATCTTCGTTTTCTTGCAGTCCAAAAACGATAACTTGATTCCTCTTACTGGATTGTTCAATCCTTTGCAATTTTTTACTAACTTCCAATTTTTCCACTTCCAGTTCCAAGATCCTATCCTCCAAAGCTTCTATTTTTTCTTTAAAATTCTTTAAATCATCCTTTATAGTCTGCACATCTATCTTAATAGCATTACTTTGCAGCTTCATCTCTTGCAATAGTTGAAAGATTTGTTCATTAGTTATGGGAGACATTTTGCTTTAAAAGTACTCTAAGAACTAATTCGTGTTTTATTTCAGACTTTTTAAAGTCAAGAAAAATGGAATAAACTTAGCAATGACCTCAACAAGATTCAGCACTTTCTATATAGCATGAGTGCAACATGTAGGAGGGAAAGCATATTGTAATCGAGGCACTTACATTCAGTGAATTTTTCAGCTATAAAGGATCTTTCAGTGTAGTTCGTTTTGCTGTTGTTGATGCAAATTATAATTTTTATATTCAAATGTTGGTTGTCAAGGACAAATTTTTGACGGAGGTGTTTTTAAAAGTACGCTATTTTATAAAATATTGGTTGAAGGAAAACTAAATTTTCCAAAAAAATTTGTCTTCTTCTTGAACGGGAAAAAATTCTTATATTTTAGTCGCGTATGATGCGTTCTCCCTTAAACGATGCATTACGAAACTATATAGTAGCCATCAAAGGATATAGAATGTGCCTTCAATTACCGAATTTTACATACTCGGAGAATAGTAGAAAATTTATTTGGCATTTTAGCATCTGTGTTTCGAGTGCTTCGCAAAGTGACTTTGGCAAGTATTTGTTTGCATAACTATCTAAAATGTGTCTTGTCGAAATATTTATATAATCTAGCAGGAAGCTTTGATACAGAACATATGGTATTGAGTTATTCTAGAAGATGCCGCATGGAGAAAAGTTCAACAAGCTACAGTTATTTTTTAATCTAGAACAGACTGCACGAAAATTATCTGTAAAAGCTATGGAAATAAGAAAAGAATTTACTGAATATTTTGTGTATGAGCAAGATTAAGTTTCATCGCAGTTAAAATAATAATTGATTAGGAAAAAATAATAAAATGTATAATGTATAAATATGTGCATTACTAATTACACATAAAGAAAATATTTACCTCTATGTTCGTTAATCTGCCTATATTGTACTTCATTTTGGTTTATTTTTATCTTTAAAAAAAACTTAATAGTGAATATGCAAATCACTTTGAAACAAAAGTTTTTCTTGTTCCGGATTTGTTTAATAACTGGAAATTTTTGTATTCTCTTTGGTAATGGCTGTTGATGTTTTTTATCTTTCTGTCTCTCTCCTGTGAAAAAGCATCACATATTGTTCCGGCTTCCTTTAAGGCATTTGTCTTTTTATAATGATTTTTATAATCTGGGTGTCGGGCGTCCAATTAATTACATCTTCAGTAGTTCAAGTAATTTACACATATTTTGGACACTCCATTTTATTGTTTTTCCGGACGTAGCAATTTCTTACATTAGGACAGCTACGAATTTTTATTTTGAAATACTTTTTGTCGAATGTGTACATACTAGACCAACTAAGTTGCTATAAACTCAGACAAAACATCAATACTTTGATCTTTACCACCAAGCGATGGGAAAATAAAAGTTTACCGAAAACACAACAAAACTAAATTTTTGCTAAGTGTTTCCATTCTGTTGGCCAATTGTTAAGAAATATAAAGCTGTTTATAAGACGGCGTCCACCTCTTCCTAAGTGATAAACATTAAATAGTTGCATACAAAAACGAAATATAGTTCATTATATTTTTACATAAATTTGTATTAAAGAAACTAGACATGTTAAATTGAAAATAAAAAAATTCTCAATCGACAGCTTTATTAATATATATTATGAAATAATTTTAAATTTAAATTTATTCTAAGTGCAGATATCATAATATAAAGCAGGTATTTTTTTTTTATTAATAGTAATTTCTTATTTATAAATATATGAATATAATATACAATATTAAAACAATGTTTTTGCAACATTTCTTGCAGTCTTAGTTTTAAGTGAAAGTACGCTTTTTATGATCAGATATTCAGCTTTTACTTCGAAGTCAGATAAATTCTTTATGCTTTACCTTTATACTTTTTATAATGATATCCAGTAGTAGAGCAAAGGGCAATTTTCGCTAAAACCCCATAAATTCTTAAAAGCAGCCGCAAGTGAAGCCAGAAAGCACCTTATCTTTATATTAAATTTTTAGATGTCGTATACCACCGAGCCCGTATTATTTCCCTTACTTTACTTTTTCTCACAAAGACGACTTCTTCTTCTAATAAGCAATTACCAAGAGAGTAAAACGAACGGAAAAGCGAATAAGAAATTAATAGTAATGCTTTTTACAGTTTAAAGGCATTAGAAAGCATTTGTTGGTTTCTTTAAAACATACAAAAAAGTTTAATTGAATTAATTACGTCAAGTCTAAGGATAGACAAAGATTAGTTTCACACAATAAGCTTTATATTTTCTTTTATACAGAAATTTTTATTTCCTGGATAAAAGTAGAATTAATTTTGTACAGTATTCATAATAATATGCTTATTACTGATAATTCGTTCAGTCTTATTTAGCAGCAGAATATTTCGAAGTAGCTCCCTAGGTTCATCCTGGTACTATTTGGCTGTAAAGCTTCTATACAGCATATGAACATATGAACATTTATGTTCTAACAATACCCAAAAAAGTGTCACTAGGGCAGTATTGCTCTTGATAACGTACTAGCCTAAAAATTTAGTAACTGCAAAATAGAATGAAAGTAGAATTCAAAGACTATATAATTTATCTTATAATAGAATATATGAAGTCTACTCCCGTAGAATACGCTTTTCTGACTGGTAAATCCAATATTTAACAAAGACTCCTAATTGTGAATAAGGTGGTTGGATAGTAATTTTAAGTCTACATAAGTTATGGTTTAGTAGTCACCAAAAAGAGGACAGTAGCCAAACAGCTTGAAGAGGTGATCTGGTATACAGATGAACCAAAAAACCACAAAGGTATGGGTGCTGAATTATTTATTAAAGGATCATTATAGAAAAATGTAATGAAACTTTCTGAAAAAATTCTTTAACACATATATCGGCCTCAAATGGAAATTTGCTTGAATCTAGTTTTAATGCCGTCTTTTTATGCAGTTCGAACTTCATAAAACCGCCAAAAATGTTTCTAAAGCTATGTCTTTTAATTAGTGTCAAAAAATGAAATAATGACGAAATCCGAGGTTCTTTGCAGCAGCGTGAATTTTGGGCATCTTTTATACTTGACGAAAGTTTTACCTTATTTTTATCAGATTTTATGTTAAAGATAGCACAAAAAAACAAAAAAAAAGAAACAATGTTGACTTAATTGTATTTTTTTTTTGTTTTGTGCTGCTCTGCTCATCATACGAGAACGTTAGTGCTGGTATGGTATTGACTTGTGAGTGCTATTTCATAGCGTCAGTCGTGGGCGTACTAGTCTAGCTATTTCATACGTAATAACTACGTATAAATCAACCTTATTTTGTTTTCAGAGTGAATAAGAATTTGAGAAGTTATAAAATCGTATGGAAGACAAAGTTTTAAACTGAAGTTAAAAATGGTGCTGCAAAATAATATTTTAAAAATAAGCTTACGATTACTGCGGTCTATTAACATTTAATAATTACATATAAAGGTTGGTGCAACGATCATTACGCATAAACAGGTTCTGAAAATTGAAATATGGCAACGCGCATGTATGCATATAGTGCGCTCCGCTACTCGCATACTACGTCGGTAATTTTCAATACGACGTTAGTAAGCATCTGACTTTGAACGTCAAGGCGTTTTTTGTAATGAAAATAAAATATATAAATGAAAGATAAAAATAGAACAATTTAAATACTATACAAAAATAAAATTCGTTTTTTTTTAAGAGTTCTTAAGAATAAACGTAACAAAAATTAATTCTTACTAAATAAAATGCTCAACAGACAGACAGACCTTTGGCTAAAGAGTAAGTTAACGTTTTATACAAGCCATTTTGTACTTCCAATAGAGTTTCTGGTGAAATGGAATTGGAACATTTAACAAATTTCTCTCGCAACTCCTTTGAATTTGTTGGCCTCCTAAATTCATGTTTGTCAATGGTCTCTTTAAGAAAACCCCAAAAATAAACTTTAAAATAAATCTAGAAGGGCATTAAAATTACCAGTTCCACTAATAAAATGGTTAGGAAAAGTATTTGTTTAAAACTCTTTTATCATAACCGCATTATGAGTAGGACAGCCGTCTTGTTGAAGATATATTTTGAAGGCTTATCGTAGCACACCGTAAACAAATGAAACATGGTTATGTGGTGATTGTAACGAAAATAAAAAAAAATTTCAAATATTAAAATTATTGCGTAGGCAACTGAAGTTTGCATAATATTCGTTTTTCATAATCTCAATAATATTCAAGTATTGAATACTATACAAGGCATACTGTTCCGTCAAAGCGGAATGGTTACTTATTTATATATATATTTTTTTCTTTATTAGGTCTTGTGTTTAAATATAATTAACATGAGCTTTATTGGTTTTAAATTCTAATCTTATTCTAATTACTTTCGCGGCCTTTTATCGCGTCATAGTGAGACAGCCTTATTCTTTGACCGAGAAGAGTCGCACGCATCACCAGGTAGTACTGCACCGAATTTGATGCAGTCAGGAGAAGCGCATAAACCTTGAACAAAATAGGTTGCTCTCAATATACACACATATTTTTCGCGAGTGAATTCCAAAGACATTAAGTGCCGGCACGTCTTTAAGCAAAACAACCCTCCGGAGGTGAACCTGTGGGACAAGCAGTTTGAATTGGATAGAAAAAGAAGCGACAGCAAGGTAGGCCACCACTTTAATAGGGTTGTCTTAACCGTCGTTATATTTCATTCCACCTATAAAAATACAGTCCACTATTCTAATTTTATATTTCTCCAACATTTTTGGTCACTTCGATCGCGGATTTGGATTTAGGATTTTGATTGCATACCTACATTTCAGCAAAAAATTACATCCAAAACGTGTAAGAGCATACAAAATTATTATTCGGTATTGCTATGTTGGTAAACCTCATGTTAAAATTGTTTAAAATTTTGGTTAATTATAGAAATTCCATTCTCGAGTCAATCGGACAGTACCGTCTATCTATCTCTCTTCTCACATTTAGCGTCTCAACGCGTCGATAATTGCATATCGCGTCAGTTGCAGCGCCGCTGGTCCCTCGTCCGTCTCTTATTATATTTTTACAGAGTGGAATAGTAAATCAACTCGGTTTCGGTGGCTTTACTTAATATTATTTCCTCTCTACGCCCGGACTTATAATTTGGTTTTCGTTGTTGGCTTGTCTAGTAATATTACTTTACAATAATATTGCTGATAAAATAATAAAATTTTTTATTGACTTTTTGGTAAAAGATTTGGTAATTAATCTTATTACCCCCAAATATTAAACCCCCTGGTTTGCCAAATCTTCTCTCTCTCTTTCTCTCTTTGTGATACTCATAGGCGATATTTGCCTCTCTCCTCTTATATATGTTATTATTTGTAATATTACTCATAATATCTCGCATAACTCCCTCAATTGTTTTGATTATATATTGTGACAGTTTCTCTTTATTTGCTATACCTTCTCAGAAATTTGTTGCAATTTAGTGTATCAAAACAATTTCATTTATATGGTCTCATCCATTTCTCCTTCTCTTTAATGCTTTTAATATCTCTTGATCTCTCTATATCTCTGCTCTTGCGTGAACAATTTTATAACTAATTTAATCAACTATACCCTTCACGCTTAACGTATAAAATAAATATACAAGAATAAATCCATTTTTTTGAATCTCTGAGTTTATAGCTCTATATCAATAGGTATAAGTAGCTTGGTTAATTTCACCTTATTAAGCAATTTTTACTGTTTAATCAAAATAAGAAATATAATAAACCCCCTTTCTCATTTTGTCTAAAACTTTGTTTTTTGCTCAGTATTGCTTTATCTCGGATTAAAATATTTAAATCCAAATTTAATTTTTCTTCTTTCGCTCACGTTAATATGGCTGATAAAAAGCTAAGAGGCCTTATTGCTCAACGCGATAGTGCTGTTAGCCGCTTAGAAGAAATCAAAGTAGTTGCTGATAATGCCATTAATAATGTACGCCTTCATACACAGTTAAAAATTCGGGTCAAACACCTTGAAGGGATTGTTACTGAATTCAATAATCATCACGCCTCCATTTTAAATATTGTCGCTCAGGGTGATGATGATGATTTGGCGAATCAACAGGCTATTCGCAAACATTTTGATGAAAATTTTTATTCAATCCAAGCAACTTGCTCTGAATTGTTTGATAATACTGATCAAGGGGCAGAAAGGGCAACCCCCAGTCATGTTAAATTACCTAAGCTGGAACTAAAAAAATTTAATGGCACTATAAAAAATTGGAAGACGTTTATTGACCTCTATGATTCTATTATTCACAATAATTCAAGTCTTTCCAATGTAGAAAAATTTACATATCTTTTAAATTCCTTAGAAGGACCCCCCCTAAGCATTGTTCGGTGTACTCCTTTAACTGATAATAATTATAACATAGCTTATAATACATTGAAGGGTAGATATGAAAATAATCGATTAATTTCGGTTAGTCACTGGCGTGAGATTGAAAAGACTGTGAAGCTTTCTGATGAGCATGATGCAAAATCTCTTCAAACCCTATTAGATACATTTACTGAACACTTAACTGCAATTGAAAATATGGGTCACCCTGTCTCACAATGGGATTTCGTTTTATTTTACATGCTATTTGATCGCCTTGATTCAAGCACAGCCACGAGGTTCGAACTTGAGTGTGGTAAATCTCTAGACGAAATTCAAAATAAACACAAACATTTTGAAATTTTATTAGACTTTCTTAAGAAGCAGTGTATCGCATTAGATACCGTCTCAAGCTCTTTTAAAGATGTAAAGCCTAGTACTTCTAAATATATAAAACAAACAGCAATGCCAAAGAGAACTTTTGTTGTTAGTGCTGCGTCATGTTACTTTTGCCACAAAAATAATCACTCAATTTATAAATGTTCAGAATTCTTAAGTAAAAATTCCCACGAAAGATATAAAATTGCAAAAACTAATAAATGGTGCACCAATTGCTTAGGTTTAAAACATAACTCGTTTAATTGCTCATCTCGTCGCCGCTGCGAAAAATGCTCCAAGCCTCATCATACCCTTTTGCACCATGACACCTTTGAAGCTTCTCAGCCACCTGCCGTTGAGCAGGAATCTTCTACAAACTGTGAAAACAGATCTCAACCTGTTGCCTTGACCAATATCAAACCATACAAAAATACTGAAAGCTCTGTTTTATTGGCCACGGCACAGATTCGGGTTCTGGATTCCCAGGGTCAATTTATCAATGCGCGAATCTTATTGGACAGCGCAAGTCAAGTGAATTTTATTACAAACAAATTATGTAAACGTTTGGGCCTAGTCAAACGACCTCTTTCCCTGTTTGTTAAAGGTTTAGGTGACACTGTCTCAAATGTCTCTCATGAAGTCACATGCACCTTCACGCCTAAAGGTTTTACAAACCCCAAATTTTCTCTAGATTTTGCCATAATTCCAAAAATATGCGAAAACCTTCCCTCTTCAGATTTACCCACAGATTGCTTCACTCAGTTTTCTCATCTCGAGCTGGCAGACGAAAGTTTTAATGTTTCGGGTCCTATTGACATGTTGGTTGGAGGTGATGTTTTTGGTTTTCTTGTGAAGCAAGGCCAGATATCGCAGTCCATAGATAAGCCTGTCGCTCTAAATACTAAGTTAGGGTGGATAATTATGGGTCGTGTGCCTCACCAGGAATCTATTTCTCGCTCAATTCCTAATAGCCTTTGCGCTACTGTGGGCTTCACACTTATGGATATCGTTAAAAGATTTTGGCAACTGGAACAGATCCCTAATTACAGTCCTCATTCTCCTGATGAGGTTGCTGCAGAGGAATTTTTCCAGAGGACACATCCTCGAAATTCCTCAGGAAGATACGTTCTTCAACTTCCTTTCAAAAAATTGGAACTGCCAGTTTTTGAAAATACTCGAGATATTGCTCTGCGCAGATTTTATTCTCTTGAGCGGCGTCTGGAGTCTAATCCCGAGCTCCATGATGAATATCGCGCTTCTATGCAGGATTTTCTTGACACTGGACATATGGAAATCCTACCCTCAAATATAGATATAAAAAACTCTTATTATATACCCCATCACTGTATTCTTCGTCCGGAAAGTTCAACCACGAAACTTCGTGTTGTTTTTGACGCCTCCGCGA
Source organism: Anthonomus grandis grandis (assembly GCF_022605725.1). Taxonomy (NCBI): domain Eukaryota; kingdom Metazoa; phylum Arthropoda; class Insecta; order Coleoptera; family Curculionidae; genus Anthonomus; species Anthonomus grandis. The sequence continues at coordinate 40,578,124 of NC_065548.1, forward strand.
AGGCCGCAAATAATATTTCTCTCAATGACACTTTGTTAGTCGGCCCCAAGCTTCAACAGGATATATTTCACTTGCTGTTAAAGTTTCGCATCCATGCTGTTGCATTCACTGCTGATATTAAGCAGATGTTTCGACAAATTCTCATAGATCAACCCTGTAGAAATTTTCAAAGAATTTTATGGAGGTTTTCAAAGTCTGATCCTGTGAGAGACTATCAACTGAATACCGTAACCTACGGTGTAGCTTCTTCACCCTACCAAGCTATTAGAACTCTCACTCAACTTGCTAGGGATTATAAGTTTAAATTTCCTAGGGCATCTGAAGTCTTAGAGAATGAAATATTCGTGGATGACGTAGTTAGCGGTACTGATTCTATCGAATCAGCTCTTGCCCTTCAGCAAGAACTAATTTCGTTGCTTTCTCTTGGTGGCTTTGAATTGCGAAAATGGGCGAGTAATACGCCTTTATTAATATCTCATTTAGACACCTCTTTGACACAGTTGAACCCCCTTTCCTTTGATAAAGAGACTGATTCCATAGTCAAGATTTTAGGCTTGCAATGGAATCCTCTTAGTGATTCTTTTGTCTTTAAAATAGAATCTATAGTAAAACCATGTACAAAAAGAAACATTTTATCTGATTTGGCTCGTATTTTTGACCCTTTAGGATTTCTTTCTCCTGTTACTGTCTCTTTGAAAATAATTATTCAACAATTATGGTCATCTGGACTAGACTGGGACCAACCTGCTCCTAACTCTATTAAAGAATACTGGTCTTTATTTAAAGAAGGTATTTCTACCCTATCGAGCCTTTTATTACCTCGAAAGATTATCCCTTCCCAGATGAAATTGTGTGAGATGCACGGCTTCTGCGATAGCTCGGAAAAGGCGTATGCCGCTGTGGTCTATTTTCGCATAATTACTTATGATGATAACGTTCAGACGTATTTGCTATGTTCTAAGAGTAGAGTAGCTCCTCTTAAAACAACCTCGATTCCAAGGCTAGAGTTGTGCTCGGCTGTCTTATTGGCAGATTTAATGTCATCAGTTAAAGAAGCGCTTGCTCATTCTATAAATATTTCGTCATTGTTTGCATGGACTGATTCCACTGTAGCTTTAAGCTGGATAAAGTCTTCTCCCCATAAATGGACTACTTTTGTAAGTAACCGCGTATCGTATATTCAGGAAAAATTATCTGCGGATTGCTGGGCTCATGTTAAGTCGGAAAATAATCCCGCTGACTGTGCAACCAGAGGTCTTCTTCCCTCCGAGTTACTTCACCTCAAAAAATGGTGGGCTGGACCAGAATTCCTTACGTCTCATCTTACTGAATGGGTTAATGATCCCTGTATACTTGACGATAGTATAGACCTTGAAAAAAGAAGGATTGTTTTATTGACCTCGACTCCAGTAGTTAGCTTCTGGGATAATTTGATATCCAGATTCTCCTCTTTATCAAAGATTATTCGTATTGTTGCATATGTTTTACGTTTCTGTGCATATGTAAAGGCTCCAAAACTCGTTGACAATAAAGGTCATGTAACATTGGCAGAATTGGATAGAGCTCTCTTACTTTTAATCCGAGAAGTTCAGAAAGTTTCATTTGCTCAAGAAATGGCAGAACTTTCGAAATCCAATCCTAATCTAACAATATTACCGAAATATATTCGGAAGCTCTCTCCTTTTTTAGACAAGGATGGTGTTCTCAGGGTGGGCGGACGATTGAAGCACGCTTCACTTTCTTATAATCATAAACACCCCTGTCTATTGCCCAGTGATCATCGAATTACCTCTCTCATCATTGAACAAACTCACATTAAATATATGCACCCTGGTTTACAAACTACCCAATTCCTACTCAGTCAACGCTTTTGGATTCCTTCTTCAAGAAGAATTATTAAAAAGGTTTTGTCTTCCTGCATGCGTTGCTTTAGGTGTAACCCTTCATCACAAATTCCTCTTATGGGTGATTTACCGTCCTTCAGAGTAAATCAAGTAAAATGTTTCACCAAAAGTGGTGTGGATTTTGGAGGGCCATACTTAATCACTATGGGCAAGCATCGTGGCAGCAAAACTTGTAAGGCTTATATTTGCCTTTTTGTCTGCTTGTGCACAAAGGCTCTTCACCTGGAACTGGTTACAGAGCTATCAAGCGATGCCTTTCTGGCCGCATTAAGGCGCTTTGTTTCTCGCCGAGGTCGTGTCACAGACATGTTTAGCGATTGTGGGACGAATTTTGTGGGTGCGTCAAAAGAGTTGATGCAAAATATGCGTAATGCATCGATCCACGAAGGCATAGTGTGGCATTTCAACCCCCCTTCAGCCCCAAATTTTGGTGGAATTTGGGAAGCTGGAATTAAGGCCGTAAAGGGCCATCTACATCGCGTAGTTGGTTCGCACATCCTCACCTATGAGGAGTTTAATACTGTCTTGACCTCAATAGAGGCAATCCTAAACTCTCGACCTCTCTGTTCATTAAGTAGCGACCCTAATGACTTAAACCCTTTGACCCCTAGTCATTTTTTGAATTTTGAACCCTTAAATACCTTCGTTGAATCCGACCTAACAGAGATTAAATTGGGTCGTCTTTCGCGCTGGTAACTTATTCAACGTATTCACCAGGATTTTTGGAAGAGGTGGCATAATGAATATTTACACACCCTTAATCAGAGGTCAAAGTGGTATGATACAAGTAAAGCCATTGAAGTTGATTCGTTGGTATTAATAAAGGAGGATAATGCTCCACCCCTTTCGTGGTTGTTGGGTCGTGTAATAGAATGTTTTCCAGGCAGGGATGGCATTACGCGTGTTGTAGCGGTAAAGACGCATAAGGGGATACTGCGCCGTCCTGTCTCGAAGTTATGTTCATTACCGAACAATTAGTTTTTCCTGCGGAAAATTTATATTTCGCGTTAGAATTCATGCTTTTTTTAATTTTTGCTCTTTTTTTTTACTTAAAATGTGGGACATTTTAGGTGGGCGGTATGTTCCGTCAAAGCGGAATGATTACTTATTTATATATATATTTTTTTCTTTATTAGGTCTTGTGTTTAAATATAATTAACATGAGCTTTATTGGTTTTAAATTCTAATCTTATTCTAATTACTTTCGCGGCCTTTTATCGCGTCATAGTGAGACAGCCTTATTCTTTGACCGAGAAGAGTCGCACGCATCACCAGGTAGTACTGCACCGAATTTGATGCAGTCAGGAGAAGCGCATAAACCTTGAACAAAATAGGTTGCTCTCAATATACACACATATTTTTCGCGAGTGAATTCCAAAGACATTAAGTGCCGGCACGTCTTTAAGCAAAACAACCCTCCGGAGGTGAACCTGTGGGACAAGCAGTTTGAATTGGATAGAAAAAGAAGCGACAGCAAGGTAGGCCACCACTTTAATAGGGTTGTCTTAACCGTCGTTATATTTCATTCCACCTATAAAAATACAGTCCACTATTCTAATTTTATATTTCTCCAACACATACTACATTACAAAAAGCCGCTTAAGTAATTGCTTCAATCAAAATTGAAATTGGTTAGCGAGCTGTTGCTATTGGATATTACATACGCAGCGGTTCGCAAAGTGTACCAACGCTATGAGACTGAATCCTTTCATAGGCGACCTGGAACAGGCAGCAACCGCTTCGTGATGACCGCTTTATTGTTTCAACAACATTAAGAAATAGTCACCTTAACGCCGATCAAATGCAACGACTTCGTGAGGTACGAGGAGTGGCACAGTAAAACGAAAACTGCAGAAAAATAACCTGACCCCTAAACCACATGCGATTATTATAAAACTTATTTGCTACTGCTTAGCGATAAGCAGGCCTAAATTTTACAAAGGATCATCTCTGTTGGACTTTGGAAAAATGGTGATCTTAGCTGTTATCAGATAAGACCAGAATATGCCTCCATGGTAGCTACCGAAAAAGGAAAGTGTACCGAAGATTAAGAGAGTGATTGCTATTTTGAAGAGCAAAGTGATGGAGGTGGTTCCTGCGTGATCTTGGGTGCAATATCTATAGGAGTACAACCGACTCTGAGTTTATTCATAAGGGTGACCGTATTCACGAAACAAGAGTTTTAATGGCTGCTAGATAAATCGAGGAGATTTTAGCAATTCATGTGGTGCCTTACGTCGACTACGTTAAAAACGAAATTACCTTTATGCATGACAATGCGAGGCCACACACCGGAAGAATCGTGCATCGTGAAGATTATATTGCAGAAGTCAGATTTAGGGTTATGTAGTGACCGCCAGCACTAACCTAAATTTGACTGAGCATTCATGGCATCTAAAACAAAAAATTCGAGATCGACTTTATACACCAAACTCGATCTCAGAGCTTATTTTTACAGTAGAAGAAAAGTGGCTTAACATCCCACAAGAAAAATAGCAAGTTGATTAATTCTATGCTCTATCATAGAAGAGGGTTACTAAGGCAAGAGGAAGTCATACCCATTATAAAAAATTAAGTGTTAAGTTTTAAATTGTCACTAAACTTATTTATGTTGAAAATAAAAAAGCTTAATATGCTTAATGCAATTATTTCACTATGTTAAACATAGGTAGTGGAAATAAGTTTTCATAAATATATACTCACAATAAAGCATATTAAATTGTCATTCGAATAGCATATTTCTTTTTTGATATTTTTTTTAAATATAGTCAAAATAAAAAAATTACAGTGGGCTGATTTATATGCACATAAGTTTATATCGTAAAATCTGTATTATTAAGAAAATTGTACGTATGCGCGGTCACATAAAAAAATAAACTGTATAGTTTAGAAAATCAGCAAACCGAACTTTGTTTATTTCTTTGCTTTTAACAATGCAAAGAAATGAAGCTTAGTACATGATGTAACAGACTAACGAGGTATATAGGCTTTAGTCATTAAGCAAGCTTGTAGCTGTATATTTTACCAAATACATTAATAATCACAACTAACAAGTTAGTATAAATCACTTATAATAATTCTCGCAATTATATCTACGTTACTCTAACTATCTGCTAAACGATCGATTTTCATTCGGATTGTCCGCTATAATTTACTAAACTTTTGTAACTTTTAGAATTTATGAAACTTAAGGCCAACTAATTTCCAGTAACCGTCTTAGAAATAGCTGCAAAAGAATTTTAGTTAATGATTAGCTCTTAAGATAGAGAAGTTAAAAAGTAATAAATCCTTTACTTAGCAATATTGATTATAGTTTAGGATATAAAAATAAATGTTGTATTTGAATAGAAAGAGATGGAAAAGATAAATAACGTCTTATTTAAGTTTTATTTTCAAACTTTTGTTAATTATCTTTAAATTGGATACTATATGAAATAGAAAGAAAGAAGAAAGGAAATGTACTATATTACGTAAGAATAATCTTGTGTACAAGCATCCTACAAGCCAAAAAAACAAAACAAAAATACAATTTCAAAAATTGACAAAACAATGAACAAAATTTAAGACAAGAAGACAAAACTTTTGGAAGATACTTGAATTAAAGATAATTAAATAAAACATTCAATTACTAAATTAAGGTAAACTTGTTGACAAAACTAGAGAAGAAAAAAGGAAAAAAAAACTTTGGAAAACTAGGAACTTGCAGCACTTTATTTTGCAAGAGGGAATTTTCGTCAAACATCAGACCCTGAACATCGCACTTAAACCCCATAATAGACGTCTTTCTTACATCAAATACGAGCCTGTTGGAAGCACACCACCCTGATAAAATCTGAAGGTCTTTAAGGATACAAGGATAAGTCTTAATATAATCAGAATTTTTACGGCTCCATAGTATGATGGTATCATCAGCAAACTGAACCACCTTGCCCTGCAGTTTCAATGAACTCAAGTCATCCACATACAGTAAAAATAACGGTGGTCCCAACACTGAACCCTGGGGAATGCCGCATTTTAGGGATCTAGAAGCAGACAAACGCCCTGACACTGTAACCTTCTGAGTACGATTTGATAGATAGGACTCAGCCATTGCAACGCTACGCCCCTAAAACCATATTTATCGAGCTTAGATAACAGTATTCCATGATCCACACAGTCAAATGCTTTGGATAGATGACAAAACACTGCCGCCGATATCTCTCCAGAATTCAAGGACACATAGACGCTCTCCAAAAAGCTAAAAATAGCATCATGAGTCCCTTTACCGGCTTGAAATCCAAACTGATTTGCAGATAAAATGCCATTATGATGTAAAAAGGACAAAATTCTGCTTTTTGCAAGTTTTTCAACTATCTTAGAGAGGGTAGACAAAATAGAAAAGGGACGGAAATTACAAGGCTGATCCAAATCTCCACCCTTATGAAGAGGGATAACCACTGCCTCTTTTAAACATGAAGGAAAAATGCCAATATGTAAAGAATTGTTTATGGCAGAAACTAAAGCATTTAAGGCTGAATTAGGCAAAAAGAGTAACAACCTCGAAGATATCCCATCAGCTCCAGATGATTTATGGTTTTTTAGGCGTTTTATTTCATTTTTTACTTTGGTAAGATCGACAAGATGAAAGAAAAATGAATGCTCAACCGACACTTGGTGAAGATATTAATATAAGGGATCAATGTTACTACGAATGCCCTTGAGCAAGATTACAATACAAAAGAATACAAAACAAAATTTTAGTTTACCGAATTTTTCTAAGAAACAAGATCATTAATACATCGGTTCTACTACTAACTTAGCATAATTTGGATTAAAAATGATAAAAGGAGATCATACGTAAATTAGTTATTTTAGATGTGGAAATGAACGACCTGAATATCTTAAGGCAGCTATTAAGATTTGTTTGGAGATCATTTTGGCTCACATATCTTGTACTTATAATATTAATATAATAATGAATGGCTCAAGCTACTATAGATTAATACTTATGTTCATTTTGTGGGCAGAGTCTATAAAATTAGGCAAATCTAATTGGAGATTAACGAATAGTACTTTCATAAATCTTAATCAAATATTATTTTAGATTTTAGATATGTTTTATTTTTTAGTTTTATTTGTAAATTTTCAAGCTTAACAAATTTTAATTTTTAGTCATCCAAACTTTAAAAAAAAATTAAACCACTCACAATAAATTTTATTCCTAATAAATGAAACTAAAAAAATAAATGAGATCTTTGTTAATATTATTCTAAATTGATTGTGAAATAGTCAATACTAGTACTAGTAGTAGTTTGAAGTTCATACTTATCACAGGAGTGGACGGTCACGCAAGGTTGTGGTCCACAATAAAATGCATCTTTAAACTAATGTATTATGCATTCCGAATATTGTCATAGACATTATCAGATACAGAACTATATAAAGGAACTCTTGTTAACCAGGAATAATAATAAAATCGAATTCGATATATACAGGAAACCATCCACAACTGACAACATCATACAATTCACTTCTAATTCACCACATACCCACAAGTTTGCTTCATTTAACTCTTTATTATATAGGATGTTTACCCTTCCTCTATCCAAAGAATCTTTTTATAAAGAATTTAACATAATAAAGCAGCTTGCAGTTAATAACGGTTTTCCACTTTCTACCATAAATAAACTTTTTTTCGTATACATGAATAAATATAAATTCTCCTACCACATCTTACACTCCAATTCTTTAAATCTTAACAAATTCAGATCTTTAACATTTTTTGGTTCAATATCTCTCCAACTTGCAAAACTCTTTAAAAATAATCTTAATCTTTCAATAGCTTTTAAAACTACAAACACTTTGAAAAAGCACTTGATAAACACAAAGGATAAAATGGAGCAAACTTTAAAATCTGGGGTGTATTCTTTGAATTGTGGTGAGTGTTCCGCTGTGTATGTTGGTCAGTCTGGTAGAAGAATTTCCACTAGGGTAAAAGAACATATAAGTCTTTTCAACAATTGTAAGGACACCGATATTCAAGAAACAAAGTCAGCCTTTGCAAATCACCTTTTATCGACTGGTCATAACTTTTCGGTGTCGGATGATGTAACTATATTACATAAGTGTGGAAAGGGTAAAAAACTAGATCTCCTCGAAAAGCTGGAGATTACAAGAGCTAAAAGAAGCCCAATATTAAATTGTGTCAATGATATCTTCAATTTCGAACCTAATCTAATTTTTAATAATCTCCAATAAAAAAAAATTTTAATCTTGTCTCATATAACGTAATTACTCGCATGCTACATCATTACCCCGGTTTGGCGATAAGTTATATGCTTCGGACTTTAGATCCAATGGTCTCTGGTTCGATCCCTAAGTCTTTTGAAAAACCTTTTTGTATATTTTTTCTTTCATAATTGTATTTGTTTTCATTCTTTATAAAATAATATGTAAAGAATTTACTGGATGTGATATTTGGCGTTTTATAATTCATATTTTAGTCAATAACGATACACGATGGTATAAACTTATTTTATTTTTATGTTAGTGTGAGTCAGTATGCAGTTTTTTGTATTTATATATTATTATAGGTATGTCTTTTCTGTTAATTAGCGTTCTGCTCCATATTATTTAATTTTGTTAATTTTACTTAGGTCTGATGATGCCCTAATGCGGCGAAACGCGTAACCTTTAAATAGACGCTTGATTATGAGACTTGGACTTTGAGTTTACTTTCTCCTCCCCTTTATTTAAAGGAAATCACAGTTTAGCCTTCATCAGATACAAAATTGTACATTAGTTGAATTACATAGTACATTAGTTTAAAGATATTTTCCATTTTATTGTGGAAAGAACGACAACCTTGCGTAACCTTTAATCAATATTATTTGAATATCCACTTACTTTAATAATCCTCCAAATATGCCTTTTCAAATTAAGGAACTTTTTATATTAAAAAATTTCAGGTCAAAAATTAAAGCAACGATAATTGCTCTTAATTTTCCGCTAAAAAATCTGCTTTTCTGTTATAAAATTAGTGAAAGAAATATTGCCTCTAGTTAATAAATGGAGGTCTGTGGGTTTCCAGATTTCTCTTAGTCTTTAAGTCTTAAAGACCATTGGCATTTATGTGCTTAAAAAAAGAAGTTGTAATGTAAATGAGCCAATTTAGCTCAATATTTATATTGCCAATTTTATCTAAAATCCTTGACAACTGCATTACTGAAAAAATTTCGGAAAAAATTAGTATAAAACAGCCTACTACCTAATTATAAATTTGGCATTGAGTCAGGACCATGATATAATAAATACTGCTTCTGATATAATAAAAATAGAGTATCATATTTTCTATATGATCAATTTGAAAATAAGATATGTAATTACCAACTTTATGGCGTTAAAATATGGTCAATATAGTTATCATTAAATACAAATAATTAAGTATTACTAACCCACGTTCACGGGACGACTGCTGTTTTTTTTTTAAATCTGCTTTATTTATTTTAAACTTTACAAGTTATAACAATCAAACTATTTTACTTACAATATCTTTAGATATAACTTTAGCTACAATATAAATCAACTATACCATTCTATATGTTTAATATTTTCAGATACGTTGTTAAATGCTTTACTGGCTTGTCCCACTACATTGTTTAGGCTTATATTTGTTCTTACAGCCACCCCATAAATATTTTCTTAACATTTTGTATTACAGTTATGAATAGTATTTGACATAATAATATATACATACAATTTGTTTGAGTGCCATAAAATTTTATGAATTATCTTTACTTGTTCTAAATTAAATATAAGATCAATTTTTCGTATCTTCCTTTTTCATATAAAGTATCTGACTACCCAGTCTATCATATTAAAACATTATTTGCAAAATTTTATTTTGCATTGCTTGAATGTTATCAAAATTAGTTTCTCCGCATGTTCCCTATATTGGAAGCAAATATAATTAAACAAATATAAAATATTATTTTATATAGCAGTTATTTATGAAACAAGTGTAAAAAATGATCCTTTTTAATAGTATGTAATGCTCAATTTTCATGAATAAAAATAAGGGATTTTACATACAAAATTTTGTAGTGTACGAATTTTTTTATCTTACACTAGTGTGTAAGTTGAACCTGGCTCCTATAAATAACATATAAGTGTGAAAATCAAAAACCACCTCTAAACCGTGAAACTCGATAGATTTCGATAAAAGTTTACTAAAATTGTGTGTAAAACTAGCGTCCCGTTGAAGATTCCTTTATTATACTACCCAATAGTATATTTGTTTAAATACTATATTAGCAACCTGTTCTGTTATGAATGTGTTTCTATATTGGAATAAGTGGCTAAATGTGCAAGGATAAGGCCAAAAAGCGAAGAAACAAAAGATTTATTGGTTTTGCGTGATATAAATTATTTCCAGGAATCTTTTTTTCTTCCAATGTTGCTGCTTGCACAAAATCTTTGCTCCTATTAAATGTATGTTGTATTTTGCTATTTATGATTTGAAAATCTTGCCTGTTCTGATACATTTTTTTTTATCCTTTTTTTTAGTGGTCTCTCCTATGTATGACTCTTCACATTCATAGGGAATTTAGTATATAAAGTGCTTGGTATCCAGTAAGCATTTTGATTTGGTCTTCGATACAAAATTTCGTGTGGTTATTTGAAGTGAAGGCAGTGTTAATGTTGATTTTTTTGCCAATTTTCCTATTTTCTCTTTCCTTATTATTTCTGCTAAATTCCTAATAGTTGTCTTAATTAGTTTGTTTCAATACCCATTCTCTGCTGTATGTCTTTGGTGATTTTTTCTATTGCCCTGTTGAGATCGACGTTGTTTGTGCATATTGTGGTAGCCCTTCTAGATCTTAATGATTGCTACCACTGTTGAACCAGGACGCTTGAAGTTGTAGTACGGGTATTGTTCTGTGTGTGTTACTTTGCTACCTCAGTTTTTACTTTATAGGAACATTTAAGAAGGGGAGTGCTAAATCAGTTTCCAACTCCGTCGTGAACTTAATGCTTGGTCTAATGTTATTAATATGCTCCAGAAAGTTTACTAGCTCTGTATCGCTATTGCACCTTTACAAAAATCTTCAAAATCACAAAAAATTTATCTTCCACATATCGAAGCCACACCTTGAGTTTGGATTAAGATGTCCCTATAGCGAACTCTTCTAACTACTTCATGTATATCTAGGCAATTACTAGAGATTTAAGTTCTGAGCCCATTGAAAGTTTTTCCTGGGCATAAAACCTATCTTTGAACTAAGAAGACAAACCTTCAAAAGGTGCATCACTCCCTCCAGTGGCCTTATGCAAATGTTAGGTTTAAGTCGCATTTCATTTATTATTTGGGATAGTAGGATCTTTCATTATTTTTTTTCGCTTAGCCAATCTCTCAACGCAACCTGAATTATTTGGCGGTTTGCGTTTATAAACATTTTGGAATCTTGAAAATTGTAGGTATTTTAAGCATTGCCATGGAGATCTTCGAATCCTCCCTCAGGCATCACAGAAGTTTATTAAGTGAGATTTTCTTTTTTACCCAACTAAATTATATGTGTAATACAATATATCATACATTGAGCGGATTAGAAAACGGGACCTTTTACATGCAAATCGGATCTATAACAACTAAGTTAGGGCAACTGACAAACCAATTTTTGGAACCTTTTCTGTAACTTCTATTTATGTTTAAAATATATCTTTCTTTCTCAATAAAAATATCTTTCTCAATAAAACACCCTGTATAGTAATTAATAAAGCTTTTAAATATAATATTAAATAGAACCTGCAAAACTACATGAAACAATTAGAGCGTAATAATTATAAATCCCTACTCGGAACATTAATTATCCTACCCCAACCATAATCTCTTTCTCTTTGAAAAGTACAAATCTCTAAATAAAGCGCTAAATATATTTTAGGCACACCTGTTTCTATTTCATTGCCAAATGTGCCCTTATGAATATTTGTTAATTAACTACATAGCGAAATTAATAAAGGATAATAAATAGTGGGTCTAGTGTTTTAGTCTAGTTGTAAGTAAAGTTCGAATTATGCAAAACTTATTAATTGGTATATTTTAAAACAATTTTATCATTGATGGACAGATGTTAAACTCGACCACTTCTCAAAAAGGTTTGAACTATACCTAGCAAGTTATTCATTAAAACAAATCGTTCATCTTGCTCAAAAACACTGTTGCAGGTTCTAGTTTAATAAAAACTTAAAATAAAAATGCAGTGCCAAGAAAATTATAAATAGGTATTTTAAGTGATTAGACGATAAATTTTTTATTTAAATAATATTTTTTATAGGTAGATATTTTGTAAACTATATATACTAAACGTGTATAAATTAATAAGATAGTTATTTATGTAACAAGTGTGAAATGTTACGTTGTTAATGGGAAATTGCGAAAAAATGACAATTCCCATGAATGAATTTCCATGAAATTTTTTCTACAAGCAAAGAAAGCATTAAAAAAAATCAAAAATACTAAATTGCTTTCCGCATTAGTGCATAAAAAAATTACTTTAGGCACTAGTAAAAAGCAAAACTTTATGAATCGCGGGAAGTGTGTAAAGTGAGTATTTTTTGCAAGATAGTAGAAAAAAGCCATTATAAACATTGTAACAATTTAATATAGGATTTTTTGATCCTAAGACGACCTGTAAGTACTATATCACACTAGGCAACTTGGTCGCGCAACCGGTTGCTCAACACTGGTCTCTCGGGTTATTTACTGGGACAACCAAGTCGGGCAACCATAAGCGATTTTGGATTTAAAGAGAAAGAGTTGTTTCACTTTCAGTGTCAAGATGTACGTTGAAGAGGTAGCTGTTTTATTATATATGAGGCGACGGAAAAACCTGTTAAAAAAAAGAAACAAAGATGCTGGACTCATCCGGCCATTGCTATATGCACTATTTGTCCTTAGTTTGAGGTTAGCAGGTTTGGTTGCCCAGTATTTTACATTTGCAGATGACACTGCTCATTTGTATTCAGACAATGACTTAGATGTTTTAGTTAATCAGGCAAATAACGATCTATTTAAATATAGTCAATGGCTGCTCCAAAATAACTTAAAAATTAATTTAGATAAAACGAAGTACATATTGTTTAAACAAAAAAATAAAAAAATAAATCAAATAAATATATCTCTAAATAATGTTACACTAGAACAAGTAAGTAGTATAAATACTTGGGTCTCATACTGGACGAAAAACTTGGCTGGAATCCTCATATTGAACATGTTTATGACAAACTTATACCTTTTATGGGAGCACTCTACCGCTGTAAGGATTTTCTCAGTATTTCAGCTAAGTATCAAATATATAATGCGTATATTTTGTCTGTACTAAGATATCTTATTCCGGTGTGGGGCACATGTCCAAATACTAACTTTCAAAAAATTAAAATCTTGCAAAATAAAATACTTAAAATCCTTTTCGATCTTGACTACTTTATGCACACGAATGATTTATATAAAAAGCTAAAAATATTGCCCATTGGAAAAATTTGCGAGTTGGAGCAGGCCAAATTAATTTTTAAGATTTTACATAGACTACAAAAGTCCAATCACACGATTGTATACTCAAATGACATACATTCATATGAATTAAGAAATAATAATGTTAGACTAAATAATGCGAGAACCAATATAGCTCTGAGAAATCCTATTGATGAAGCTTCACAGGTATTTAATTCTTTGCCTTCTGAAATTAAGCAGGAGACCTCTTACTACAGATTTATTAAGAAGCTCAGGATCATTGTTAGTAAATATGAGGATTGATTTTTGAATGTTTAGGTGTTATCAAAATTAATGTAATGGTTGTAAACAAAGCTACACGTGTTGCGGTTTAGTTATTAATGAAACTCTGGTACCAATGCTATAAATGCATTGTTTAAGATTTTATCATTTATATTAGCTTTTAAAATCTGTATTAATTTTTATATAAATTCGTGTATTAATTTTTATATAAAATTGTAATATCTTGTATGTAACTTATTGCACTGTTTCTCGCACAATGCCTAAATGTGGGTTCCAGGGTTATGATTATTAGCCTTTATTAGGGCACGCAAAGAAAACGCAGCTTTATATCGTTAAGCCCAGCTTTAGTATTGAAAGATAAATCAATGTCATAATTGACAACTAATTTAATCTATAACCTCAATTCAAAAAAAATAAATACAAAGACAGTAATGCTCTAATACTTAAGTTATAATTATGAAATTTAAAATTATGAGAAAGAAAATAAAGTAAAATTTAGCACTTAATACATATTCAATTGTACATCTGATAATACCTCGCATATACGTATATACTCAGTTCCCAATTTCAAACCAAATCAGTGATGGTGGTTATATAAACAATTTTGCTAAATTGAATTTAAAATCTGCGATCATTTCTACATATTAATTCAAAAAAAAAATAATCTATAAATTGCGACGAACCGATAAATGAATACCTGAAGAACCAAGCCAAAAAGAAAAAGGGGCTACCTGAAATTCTGAGTCTCTCCGACTGGTAGCAGGGCCCACCTGATCTGAATGGGGCTCCTTTGTTGGCAGCTATACGTTTGGGTCAAAAGAGGCAGCAGCAGATCGACCAGTTAGGATGCTTCCAGAATGTCTAGCAGGTAGTGGAGGGCAATCGGTATTAGGTGTAGCCGATTGGAAGGAATGCAGGTTCCGGAGGTGATGATCCAAGCGACTTGATGTGGTAACACGTGGAGTAGCAAGTGAGGTGGAAGCAGTAACAATAAAAATGCAGCAAAAGCAGAAGCAGAGGATAAGCAGAAGGTACAGGAAGGCCTAAAAATGGGGACCACACATGAGGTTCGACATGGCTGTCAATTTTATGGCATTGTTGTGTGGGTAAGTAAGTTAAATTTTATAAAATTGCTCTCTGAAAAGTTGGATGCATTGATGTTCTTTTGAGTTAAACCGAAAAGTATGCAAATAAGAAATTAATTAGATGAAAAAAATAGGAAAATGACTTAGGCATGTAACATGTGCTAACTTACCGAAGATGGAATGTGGCCTTTTCTGGGGTTTATTTAACACAACAAAAACAAGGAGCCCTATAAACTCTTAGGCCTACTTAGAAAATCAGCAATTAAGCTATCCTAGCACATACTAGTAACTACAAAAAAAATTAGGCTAAGATAGGGTCTACCTTTTCACATCCGCATTAAGCGAAACTATCTGTCATACTCTAGAACCAGATAAAGAATGAATCTATTAAAAATAGGATTGTCAGTTCCCTCCAAATTTTAAGGAATGCATTTATCTGTCAAGTACCTAGGTGTTGACATGCTGGGTTTAACTACTGGGTACTATCTGGTACCAACATTGGTTTAAGTAATTTGCAACTATGGAGCAATCTATAACTTGAGGCCATGGTTTAGCAACAATAATTTACAAAAAAAACTGACAGACCAGATTGACATTAACATTCTTATCACTATTGATCCTTATGATTTGAACAAAATAAACAATTAGTTAATATGTGCTCAGTATTCATTAAAATCTAAAATAGGCCAAATTGACCTGCAAGGTAAAATCAATGCAAAATCAATGACAGTTCTTAATTCTATTCAATCAACAAAACAATGAAACAATATCCCATATCATTATTTACTTTCCTCATCCAATAATGGTTTTCCTTGCGTTTCAGATCGGGTATGTTAGGAGGGACCATCTTAACGGTATCATATCTGTGTAGTATGTATATTTATGTATGATTTTTAAATAAATTATTTTATGAAACTATGGTTGCGATTTACTTTATCTTGGTAAAAAAAATTAATAAATCAATTAATATATCTGTTGGAGATTAAACCTGTAACACACCCCTCCTTCCTGAAAAGGAAGTTTACCTGAAACTTGCAATGGAAATTCAATCCCTAATAAAGAAAAACTAATCTAACTAAATAACTAATAAAAGAAATCCTAACTTGAAAATACTTAATATAATACAACATTATAAGAACCCTCAAAATAACTACAAAGAAACGAATCTATTATAATAATTAATTTACGCTGACTTATAACTTAGATACTAACATTAGATTTGATCTTGAACGTTATTATCAGGTGGATGTGCCTTTAAATCTTTAGCATGCCAAACTCCACGACAGCGGCCTGTCAAGTCCGAAACTTCGTAGGACCATGGAGAGAGAATTTTGCTGATCTTGTAGGGCCCAAGATATTTAGGCGCGAACTTTGAAGTAAAGTTTTTGGCAGCATTAGAGATAACATAATTTCTCTGCCATACCTCCTGACCAAGTTGAAAACGCTCATCGCGATGCCGTAAGTTATAACGCCTACTACGTTGCTCGCAAGCCCTCTTCAGTCTTTTCTGAACATCGACAAATACCTTTTCCAATGGTTTCGATCGCAAAGTTGGATCGGAATCATTAGGGTTAGATGGAGAAATTAAAGTCGGGGTGGGACACAGAAATCGAAGTTCTCTACCAAAAATTACAAAGTTTGGGGTTAGACCCGTAACTTCGTGTCTTGCTGATCGGATTGCACATCCTGCCTTAGCCAAAATTAGATCCCACGTCCTATGATCCTCATCAACATAGCTTGAGATGATGGTTTTTAGAACACGGTGGACACGCTCTACAGGGTTAGCCTGCGGGTGGTAATTAGCAGTATAACGTATTTGGATACCATACTCTTGCATTTTATTTTGGAAAGCCCCACTACGAAACTGAGGTCCATTGTCGGCAATGATTCTATCAGGGATTCCGTAAACCAAAAGTACATGGTCCTCGAGCCATTTTAATATACTGCTGGCGGTAGCCACTCGTAAAGGAAAGAAGAGAGGATACTTACTGAACAAATCATATACTGACAATACGAAGGAATATCCAGAACGAGAACGAGGCAAGGGACCCACAAGGTCTACACTGAGGATTTGCCAAGGTCTAGTCAGGGTTGGTTGTGGACTAAGAAGGTGGCCAGAAGAGACTTTTTGAAGAGGTTTAGTCCTTAAGCAAGTGTGACATCGGGCAATATACCTAGCTACGTCACACTTCATATTTGGCCAGTAATATTTCTGTGAAATACGGGAAAGAGTCTTAAACACTCCAAGATGACCACAGGTGGGAGGATCGTGATGTGCCTTTATGACATCAGATCGTTGATTTCGTGGTACAATCTGCAACCAAGCATCGTCAGGATTATCTAAAGCGGGGTATTTTGACTTAGTGCGCTTATAGAGCTTATTATTAGAAATCCACCATAGTGGGTACTTAGATGGTTGCTCTTTAACGCGTTTTAGCATGCGGGAATACCACTTGTCGATCAGGAAAGAAGAATCGTTCGTTGACATGTCATTCAGAGGTGCTACCTCATCTACCACTGGTACCGAACGAGATAATGCATCGGGGACGATGTTGTCTTTACCCTTACGATGAACTATGTCAAAATCGTACTGTTGTAGCCTTACAGCCCATCGAGCAATGCGACCAACAGGATCTTTGATTGAATTAAGCCACTTCAGACTATAGTGGTCAGTTACCACTGTAAAATGGCTACCTTCCACATATGGTCTGAGTTTTTCGATGGCGAAAATGACAGCCAAACATTCCTTTTCTGTTGTGCTATACCGACGCTCGTTTTTGGTAAGAGACCTACTTAGGAAACAAATAGCGTGCTCTTCGTCACCTTGAACCTGATAAAGGACAGCTCCAAGTCCAAAATCGGAAGCGTCACATTGGATAATAAAAGGAAGATCAAAATCTGGACATGATAAAACCGGTGCGCTGACCAGTTTCTCTTCAATAGTATTAAAAGCATTTTCACATTCAGGACTCCATACAAACTTTACGTTCTTCATGGTCAATGAGGTCAAGGGAGATACTATCGTGGAAAAATTAGGGACAAACCTCCGATACCAAGATGCGAGTCCAACAATTCTTCTAATATCAGTAACAGTCTTGGGGGTTGGGATACGCAGAATAGCTTCAATCTTATCGGGGTCCACCAGTAGACCGGAAGAATTAACAATGTACCCCAAATATTTTAACTCGGGTTTACAAAAGGTACACTTCTCTCTGTTAAGAGTTAGACCTGCCTTAACGATCCTCTGTATGACCTCACGTAAAACACGAATATGTTCCTCGAACGACGGGGTGGAAATGATTACGTCGTCAAGATAGACGAAGACGTATGGCTCCAAGTCAACACCAATAACAGAATCGATCAGTCTTTGCCACACTGCAGGGGCATTAGTCAACCCAAAGGGCATACGGGTAAATTGGAAAAGTCCTCTAGTAGGGACTGTAAATGCAGTAAGAGGGCGAGATTCTGGTGCAATAGGTATTTGCCAATACGCGGACTTAATATCCAACGTACTAAGGAACTTGGCATCTCTTAATTTATCTAAAGTGGCAGAAACAAAAGGTATGGGATAACTGTCTTTGATGGTTACACGATTTAAAGCGCGATAATCGACACAAAAACGCCATTCGCCAGTTTTTTTCTTAACCATTACTATTGGAGATGACCAGGGTGAAATAGATGGTTCCACAATACCATTGGCAATCATTTGTTCCAATTCAGTATTGACATCCTTTTGAAGGGCACGGGAAAGAGGATAATAGCGCTGTTTGATAGGTGCTGAATTTGTCCTGATTTCTAGCTTGACCAAATTAGTACAACCCAATGTTGAACTCATGTTGGAAAAGACATCCTCGATAAGTCGATCGAGAGTTCCTTTTTGTGTTGGAGTCAGAGTATCAACGGATTGAATTGCGGCAGTTTCGTGACAGTAGTATGGAGCAACATCTTTGAAATGCCATTCCCCAGTGTTAAGGTCAGGTATGATCCCCATACGAGTCCAAAAATCAATACCTAAGATCAAGGAATGGGGTAGGGAGGGAACAACCAAAACATCCATAAGGACTACGCGAGTGCGAAGCCTCATAGGTAAGGTCACAATTCCTTTTATTGAACATTGTTGTCCATTGGCTACAGTGCACTCAGTGGCCTCAGATTGTTTAAGGTTGCAATAAGTAGACAAAACAGACCATCCGGCAGAACCAATAATAGTTCGAGATGCTCCACTATCAAGTAAACCTAATAGTGATTTTCCAAAAATGTCTATGTGCAGATAAGGACGCTCATCACCTTTGGCATGTGCCAAGACGAAATCAAGGACGGCAGAAGTACGAACATGTTTGGATAGACTAATAGCCGATTGCGATTCAAAAGATAGGCAAGAGGGACGGCCTATGCTCTTGCCGATGTCTCGTTTTTTGAGCATGTTGGACAAGTCTTTGCACTAACGTCTCTCTTTCCGCATCGGAAACAAAAGAACGTTTTGGGCTTAGAACATTTACGAAAACGATGTCCGCTGTCACCGCAATTCCAGCAGGTTACAACAGAAGAAACTGCATCTATAGAAGTTGAATAAGCCGAATGATTATTAGGAATAATCGGCTTAACATCACTAGGCTCTGAATAAGACTCAATTGACGCTACGTGATGACTGGGCTTTCTGTAAGCAAGTTCAGGTTCTAATAGCTGTCTAATGTTTGTGGGGGGTGGGACAAATCTCTGCACTCTGGCTTCGGTCTCTTCAATTGCTCGACTTAACCTAGTCAACTCGTGAAGATCATGGATTTCATGGGTAGCAAGCCTACTTTGAATATAAGGAAGTAAATTTCGACGAATAAGGTTAAGTTTGACTGATTCGGAGGGACTTTCTGAAAGTTTTCGAAATAGACTCTCCATTGCAACAATAAACGTAAGGACGCGTTCTTGTGATCCTTGGGTGCGCCTACGTATTTCATCCCACAAACCATATTCATAGTCATAAGGCCGAAAGGAATCTTCCAATTTAGTTACTAAATCATCCCAACTGGCAAATTTATTGGTACGATACCAAAGAAGGGCATCGCCAGTAAACAACTCTGGTGCAGACCGGAGTAACTGCTCCTTAAGTACACCTCGAGATAAACGTATTTCCTCAACTCTCTCTAGAAAGTCGTTAACACTAGTCTGTCCATTAAACTTAATATTCCATCGAAACACATCATGTGTATGGTATGAGGGATGCGATAGTTGTCTCGGCTCACGCCCGTAAGTTCGATTCGATGTGTCCGTCGGAGAAAAATTTACTTCTTCCAAATGACGAACTAAGTCGTTGATTGGTATGGACTGGGACAAGTTGTCTCCATGAGCTGTGGAGTTTGCTGGAGGAGATGCATGAACCACGGGGGGTCCAAAACGAACCTGTGATTGACGACTCATTGATTGAGACTCATTTGCTGAACTCACTGGATAATAGTTAATTTGACTTACAGGAGGTTGTGATATAGGATTCGAAGATATTGAGGACTTTGCATTAAGTTCATTTCCGGAAGACTGAAAGACTCTGGATCCGTCGCGCTGCATGAAACGACCATAGAAAGGTCTTGACTCAGATGTACTTGACGTTCTCTGCTGAGGATTAAAATAAGGACAACTGCTTTGAGCAAGCTCCAATAAATCCTGGAGTGGAGGTCTAGACTGTTGTGTCAAAGACGGATTGGAAGTAGTCCCATAGGGTACTGCATCGCTATGAGATTCAATCTGAGGCAACTCCCTATTAATAGCTGAATGTGCAAAGGACGTAGAAGTACCAGACTGGAAATTATTCAAATGGATCGACTGCTCTGCAACCTCGCATTGTGAAGTCGATGCGGCAGCAACATTGGAATTAACA
Organism: Anthonomus grandis grandis; assembly: GCF_022605725.1. Taxonomy (NCBI): domain Eukaryota; kingdom Metazoa; phylum Arthropoda; class Insecta; order Coleoptera; family Curculionidae; genus Anthonomus; species Anthonomus grandis. The sequence goes on from NC_065548.1 coordinate 40,598,749, forward strand.
CGTTCCGCTTCAAGTTCTTCAACAGGTGTAGATTCCTCATCACTCAAAACAATTAAGTCATTTGAAACTACTAAGTTGTCTCCTGTATTTAAGGATTCATGGGGTTCGTGAGATGGAGTGGCTCCTGTTACGGTAATGGCTGGTGGTTTGTTGGCATAAGAGCAAGAAGGCATGATACCTTGAGAAGCAAGATTAAGATCACCAAAAAGTTTAGTGCATGAACTTACAATCTCATTTTTTAAAACCGACTCTACTTCTGACACAGCATGGACTCGATTGATACGCTGGTACAAATGCAACAAGAGGGTATTAATCCGTTTGGATTCTCCATCACAATAATCCTTTCCGAGAGTCTTAATATCCCGTTCAATAGATATTAATTTACTGCGACAAAGGCAAAGCTCACTATCTGTGTCGAAGGCAGTGGAACTAGGAGGATCAATGTGTTTCTCCCGTTCCAACCGCAAGGACTCACGAAGACTGGTCCGTTTTTGAGCGAAAGAACCGGTTAATGGGAGACCTCGAATGTGTAACTCATATTTTAGTTCCTCACCACCTAGATAATTAACATCCATTTCAAATGTCAAAATAGAGGGACAAAAAAATATATATATTTATAGATATATTATATATAGTTTAATAACGTTAATTAAATAAATAAGCTAAAAAAAAAATTAAAAGGAAAATATGATTAAGTATCCAAAGGACACCCCCACCCTTTCCTAAGAAAGAAAAAAAAAATAAAAAAAAAGGAAACAAAGTCCAACAGCAAATACACTACGTATAAGAGCAGTTAAGACTATAGTTATATTTATCATTCAGACCTACTAATAAGAAGTAAGAATAGTCAGGTACTTCAAAAAAAATAAATAAATAAATTTAAAAAAAAAACAAAAGAAGTCTTAAAAATCAATCAAAGGTAATACCAGTAAATAAGCTTATTATACACACTTACTACAGTAATGCGCATGAACAGATTTAAAAAAAAATCAAAGAAAAAAATATAAAAAAAAAACAAAATATTTAAAAACTTTTCGATTATGTTAATCACTCATAATTACTTCAACAAATAGATGTTCGCATTAAAAACATTACATAATCAAAGTTCCAACAATTTATCCAAAGCAAATCAAACTATAATAAAAGAAAATGAAAAAGAAAATATATATCTCTATGATACTTTATAAAGTACTACTTCTTCTCGACAATACCTCTATTCAAGAATTTAAAAAAAAAATGTTTTTCCTTTTCTTCCCTTTTCTTTCTTTTTCCTTTCCCTTTCTTTTTTCACCTTCACACCACCCTGTAATCCTATAACACTTGAATCATTTATCCTTCCCTACAACACCTGAAGATATTTCCTTGGTTTTTGGTAATTGGTCACCAACCTAAATAAAATTTGATAATTCTCTTTTTTTTTTAAAATGAGAAGAAACACTGAACTGATGAAAACGTCAAAAAAATAAGAATGGTAAAGTCAACCTTCTAAAACAACTAATCAAAATTAACTGCTAATGTTTAATATAATCAAAAGTTATTAGAAAAAAAAAAATTGGTAAAGCATGAACTGACACGTTAGGCGCCAAATTTATTGCACTGTTTCTCGCACAATGCCTAAATGTGGGTTCCAGGGTTATGATTATTAGCCTTTATTAGGGCACGCAAAGAAAACGCAGCTTTATATCGTTAAGCCCAGCTTTAGTATTGAAAGATAAATCAATGTCATAATTGACAACTAATTTAATCTATAACCTCAATTCAAAAAAAATAAATACAAAGACAGTAATGCTCTAATACTTAAGTTATAATTATGAAATTTAAAATTATGAGAAAGAAAATAAAGTAAAATTTAGCACTTAATACATATTCAATTGTACATCTGATAATACCTCGCATATACGTATATACTCAGTTCCCAATTTCAAACCAAATCAGTGATGGTGGTTATATAAACAATTTTGCTAAATTGAATTTAAAATCTGCGATCATTTCTACATATTAATTCAAAAAAAAAAATAATCTATAAATTGCGACGAACCGATAAATGAATACCTGAAGAACCAAGCCAAAAAGAAAAAGGGGCTACCTGAAATTCTGAGTCTCTCCGACTGGTAGCAGGGCCCACCTGATCTGAATGGGGCTACTTTGTTGGCAGCTATACGTTTGGGTCAAAAGAGGCAGCAGCAGATCGACCAGTTAGGATGCTTCCAGAATGTCTAGCAGGTAGTGGAGGGCAATCGGTATTAGGTGTAGCCGATTGGAAGGAATGCAGGTTCCGGAGGTGATGATCCAAGCGACTTGATGTGGTAACACGTGGAGTAGCAAGTGAGGTGGAAGCAGTAACAATAAAAATGCAGCAAAAGCAGAAGCAGAGGATAAGCAGAAGGTACAGGAAGGCCTAAAAATGGGGACCACACATGAGGTTCGACATGGCTGTCAATTTTATGGCATTGTTGTGTGGGTAAGTAAGTTAAATTTTATAAAATTGCTCTCTGAAAAGTTGGATGCATTGATGTTCTTTTGAGTTAAACCGAAAAGTATGCAAATAAGAAATTAATTAGATGAAAAAAATAGGAAAATGACTTAGGCATGTAACATGTGCTAACTTACCGAAGATGGAATGTGGCCTTTTCTGGGGTTTATTTAACACAACAAAAACAAGGAGCCCTATAAACTCTTAGGCCTACTTAGAAAATCAGCAATTAAGCTATCCTAGCACATACTAGTAACTACAAAAAAAATTAGGCTAAGATAGGGTCTACCTTTTCACATCCGCATTAAGCGAAACTATCTGTCATACTCTAGAACCAGATAAAGAATGAATCTATTAAAAATAGGATTGTCAGTTCCCTCCAAATTTTAAGGAATGCATTTATCTGTCAAGTACCTAGGTGTTGACATGCTGGGTTTAACTACTGGGTACTATCTGGTACCAACATTGGTTTAAGTAATTTGCAACTATGGAGCAATCTATAACTTGAGGCCATGGTTTAGCAACAATAATTTACAAAAAAAACTGACAGACCAGATTGACATTAACATTCTTATCACTATTGATCCTTATGATTTGAACAAAATAAACAATTAGTTAATATGTGCTCAGTATTCATTAAAATCTAAAATAGGCCAAATTGACCTGCAAGGTAAAATCAATGCAAAATCAATGACAGTTCTTAATTCTATTCAATCAACAAAACAATGAAACAATATCCCATATCATTATTTACTTTCCTCATCCAATAATGGTTTTCCTTGCGTTTCAGATCGGGTATGTTAGGAGGGACCATCTTAACGGTATCATATCTGTGTAGTATGTATATTTATGTATGATTTTTAAATAAATTATTTTATGAAACTATGGTTGCGATTTACTTTATCTTGGTAAAAAAAATTAATAAATCAATTAATATATCTGTTGGAGATTAAACCTGTAACAAACTGATGGCTAATAAATGACGTTTTCAAAAAAAAAAAAAAAAAAAAACATCTCGTTTAATTTCCGGAGTATTTCACACGTTATATGATACTTAAGAAAGTATCCTGTGAAATTCTTTAATTATGTTAGAATGTCGGTATCGTCATTTGATGAGTTATTAGCTTTGTGCAAGGAAGACCTAACAAAACAGGACACGATCTGCGAACGTCTATACGGCCTGAAGAAAAGCTTTTTGTAACTTTAAGGTAAGTATTATACATAGATACAAATATACAGAATCTCTAGAATTCAAATTCAAATTCAAATTCAAATTCAAAAGACTTTTATTACCACTTAAACATTGTACATAGAAAATTACATTTTTTTTATTACAAGAATTTACACAATGCTAAGAGTAATGCGGACTGAACTGCGATTATAAAAACAACCGATAACACATACACGGGCTAGCGCGCATGTGCTGCTCAGACCGTTAAAACATACTAACCTAATTACAACTAAAAGAAGAATAAAGACTTTCCCAATTATAATTATTAAGAAAATAAGTCATTAAACCCTAAAAACATATAAAAGATAAAAACAAAAAAAAAATATAGTGTAATAATTTACTATATCAATTACATTAATGTAGGTACCATCTGTGCAATAGACAGAGAGGAGGAAGGGCGGCAAAAAACACGAGCCGAGGCTGGAAAACCAGGGCAACACGACGCAAAAATGAATAGATATTCCAAAATGAACCATTTAAAATTTTATTTTTATGCCTGCAAGATCAACAAGACCAGTGTTGATTTAAAAAGTAAAAATTCAAAAATAATATGGTTGCAATTAAATAAAAATAATTAAATTATATTTTTAATAAGAATTTGATGGCGTGAATTTGTTAAAATGCCTATGTTAATTGAGAATCAAGAAGAATTTCTTTAACATATGCAATAAATTTCTTTGGTGAACTATTTTTAATGTATTCCGGTAACCTGTTCCACAAATGAATGCCTACATACTGGAATGATTTTTTGAAACCTGATGTTCGATGAAATGGAATTCTAATTAAATTTGGATTTCTTACATTGTGTATATAATCATGGTGAAAAAATAAGTCTCTTAAATATGGCGGCTGACCTGATTTAATTATTTTGTAAATTAAATTATACATATGACACTTCCTTCTATTTCTCATATTTAATATAAAATGTGAATTTAGATAAGGAGTAATGTGGTCTCTATACGATATATTAAAGGAAAAACGCATACAACTATTTTGCAGTTTTTGCACCGTCCTTGACAGAGATACGGTTAGTGAGTCGCCATACACAATGTCCGCATAATCCACCAAAGACAGTACAAGCGAATTGCAAAGCAAATATTTGGTGTTTGATGGTAACTGATTTTTGTATTGATATAAGTTTTTTAAACGACCGTAAGCAATTTTAATTTTGTTCTTAATGTGGGAGGCAAAGCTGAGATTTGAATCGAATATAACCCCTAGATTACGTTTTTCCGCAACGGTTGGTATAACTGTTCCATTAATATTAATTTTAAAATTTTCCATGCAATCTAGAAGATGACTTTTATTTTGTGAAAAAAACATTGCACATGACTTTGAAGCATTTAATTTGAGGTTATGGTTTTCAGCAAACAAAGCAATCTGATTTAAGTCGGCGTTAATTTTATTCTGTGCCACCTGACCGTCTGACATTTTAAAAGAATTATAAATTTGGGAGTCGTCAGCAAATTGGTGCAGCTTAGAATTTTCGATGCACTAATTCATATCAGCAACATATAAAGAGAAACGTAAGGGGCCTAACATGGAACCCTGAGGCACCCCTTTTTTAAATGACAAAAACCTTGAAAATTTAAATTCACCATCATTCACCGTTCGGACACAATGTAACCGATCTTTAAGATAAGAGCTAAAAAAATTTATGGCATTTGCCGAAAAACCATAATAGTGCAGTTTTGCCAAAAGCATTTGGTGATCTATGGTATCAAATGCTTTACTTAGATCTAAAAGAGTTAGGCAAGTTATTTCCTTTGAATCCTCTTTAAACCTGATATCATTAACAATACTGATAAGACTTGTTATAGTACTATAAGATTTACGAAATCCTGACTGGCAATCAGGAATAATTTTTAAATTATAAACATAGTTAGCTATTTCGTTATATACGTGACGTTCTAAGATTTTTGAAATGACAGGCAGAATACTTATTGGCCTAATGTCTTTATAATCTGTTGGACAAGGTATTTTTGGTAAGGGAATGAGTATCGCTTTTTTCCAATCATCGGGGAATTGGTTTTCTAAGATGCAGAAATTTAAAATATTGACTAATGGCTTAAGACAAAAAGGAAGACATAGTTTAAGATCTCTAATGGAAATTCCATCACCATCTATTGCATTTGACCCTATTTTATTTATAATATCGACAGTTTTATTTTCAGTTATAAGACTTATATTAAATTCCGTCTCAAAGTGACTAAATGTATTTGAATTATAAAAGTTAAGTTTTTCTAATGATGTTGAATTAGTAGGGCCCACGGTGTTCGAAAAAAAATTATTTAAGTCCTCGGGTAAATTGAGATTTTCAGGAATAGAGTCAATCTTTTTTTTAGTAAAATTAAGTTTTTTTGCTTTGTTCCAAAATTCTTTACCCTTTTCTGTAGACATTTGCTTGAAAAAAGTAATTTTTTCGTGATTAATTGCGTGTTTAGTATAATTCTTTAATTGCCTGTAATATGACAAATTCACGAGAGTTTTTTGTCGAGTATATTTTTTCCGAGCTTTGTCTCTTAATTTAATTAGATGTTTAATATTATTAACTGTTTGGAATTTTTAAAAGTTTATAAATATTTATCACAGTATTTGAATAATCAGGGCCATAAACAACTTTTATGTAACTCATCAATCTCATATCTCCACGGTTGATGACATCCTCATGTTATTTATTTTTATCTTGGACGAACAATTTAAGTAGGTATCAATTATATGTTTCTCTGAGTTCTTTTCGCTTTAACTACGAATACAATAAAAAACTAGAAGAATATACTTCTACAGTAACATCTTTATTCAAAAAATCAAAAGGTTTGGTTAAATTAGTTAAGTAAAAAATCAAATAATTAGGCAATGTACATGATTGAAGCAACACTAAAGATTAAAAAGTTCTATAATACTGTCAGAATTACTTGAATGTGAACCAGCTTGTGATATGTCTGATTGAGAGTGGATAGAATCGGTAGGAGATAAGAGCGGCTGAGTAAACTGAGTTTGATGATGACCTGATTGGTAGCCATGCGGTATTGAGGGCTTTTGATATAACGGTTGTGAGGCTTCTTGACTTGTCATTTGTTTGACTGATGGCGAATCTGTCAATAATGTTAGGGTTGTAGTCGAGCGCTGTTGGAAACTATGGTGTCCTTAATAGCTTTGAAGGACAGTATTTTATTTTGGCCATTGATTAGTTGATTGAGAATTGGACTGAGTTAAGTACCCGTAATCATATGTCTTCGAAATATTATTGTGTTGAAAGCTAGAATTTCTGCATTTATTCTCTGTAGCTTCATTTAAAATTGTTAATATTTTTATCTTAGTTGCCATTTTCCTTTCCTCAGGTACCCTTTTTAAAGAGCCAAGAAGAGATAAGAGAAACATACGATCCTCATCAGATTCTTCTTGTAACTGACGCTCGCGAGAATCTATGGATTTTTGTAGTGTTGATATTAACGGGTCATTTTCTTTTTCGAGCTGCGTGCCTAATTTTCTTTTTATTGGTCTTTTTGCCGATCGATCAACTAACACTTTCCCACCTTCAGAAACCTGCTCCTGATGAACTTGCTCCTCCTGTTCTGGCGTTTCTCTAATAGCGGTAACTTTTTGTAGAAACTGTAACTGCCTAAAATACAAGTACTTACTTTTTCGATCAGCTCCAGACCCAGACTTTTTTTGTTTTAATCTTCTCACTTCTCGAGTATAGCATGATCTCAAATCTTTCCATTTTTTTTGCAGTGATTGACCTAAAAAAAATTCGAAAAATTACATTATTAAAGATTATATTTAAAATTCTTTCTATTAAATACTACAAAACAAAGTTAATAAATGTGCCACCAAAAATATTAATCGACGTGCGCGAGCATTTTTTCAAACACGCCCTGATTTACCTTATATTGAATTTGTTACATATTTTTGCCGTTCACTGTATATTCTAAAAATATATTTTAATTACAGATATCTTGGGAGTGGCTGCTCGTTCATGGAAATCCATTACTACTATCGCCTCAGACATTCAACAATAGGTTCGATTATTAGGGCTGTATGCGGAGCGATATGTAGGAATCTAGAATCCTGTTTAGAACTACCCAAAAATGAAGATGAATGGAAATAAATAGAACTTGGCTTCGAAAAACATACTAACTTTTCACATTGCATCGGTGCCATAGACGGAAAACATATAAGACTTATTAGGCCGACCGATTCTGGATCACTATACTACAACTATAAAAATTACTTTTCTATTGTTTTGCTAGCAGTTTGTGACGCCAATTATAACTTTATTTACGTCGATGTGGGTGCCTATGGCAAGAGTAACGACTCAGCAATTATGAAAGATACTTCGCTTTACTATAAACTCAATAACAGCATGTTAAATATTCCTAAACCCATAAGTTTATCAGAAAATTATCAGACACATTTTCCGTGTGTTCGTAGGAGATGAAGCTTTTCCTTTACAAGTCAATCTTATGCGTCCATACGGAGGAAATACTCTTAGTTATAAAAAGAAAATTTTTAACTACAGATTATCTAGAGCTCGACGATATATAGAATGTTCCTTCGGCATTTTATCTAATTAGTGGAGAATTTTTCACAGACCATTAAATGTGACTATAGATTTAGCAAAAAACATTGTTAAAACATGTTGTATCTTGCATAACTTTGTGCGCGCTCGAGATGGATATTCTTTTGATGATACTTTGCAAATAATTGGTTTCGAAAACTAAATTGTGGAAAGGGAGTTAACCAGAGGAGGGCGAAGTGCGCTTGCGACCCGTGATGCGTTTGCCGACTATTTTAGTTATAGAAATATACCTTCTTGGCAAAATAAGATGATTCAATAAAATATAAAATGTGTATAAAAACTTACCCAAGTCTTTCTTTTCGCTAATATTATGGAGTTCTGCACCTCCAAAAATATCTACCATTTCTTCCCAACTCTTCTTTTTTAAGTCGCGATTTGAATAATCACTTGATGATGAGTCCCATATTGACTGGCGATTATGAATTTCAATTATGAACCTTTTCGTATCAAACGCCATTGCTTCAGGAAATGAACAAGTCCAGAAAAGAAAAAAAGATCAGCAAAAAACTTCCTTGCTCAAGACCGGATTTCAGGCAACTAATCGCGAAGTGTGACAACGCTCAATATACAAGCATGCATTTTCACTACTCGCAACCAGACGCGCGACCAGGACTATCGGGCGACCAGACTGATCACAACGATGAGATTTGGCTGATCGACCGACTTAACTAGTTGCGCGACTGATTGGCAACCGAGTGTGGCAAGCTCCATATAACTGTACGTAATTTCACTGGTCGTACAACCCGTTGCGCAACCAAAGTTGCCTAATGTGTTATAGCACTAAGGCTTGACAACAAAAACTTCCAAGAACTGTGATTTTATTTACTGATTCAAAATAAACGCTTACAGCATTAATATAAAATAATATAACAGATAGCCATAGTAAAATACAAATATGTAAAAAAAACACTATTAAATAAAATAACAATATCATAGGAAAATAAATATTATCATATTTAGAAATATAATAATCAATAACCATTATTCTTATTGGGTAGAATTATTCTTGTATATATACCCAACTCACAGAGAGATTTAATTTATCACGGAAAATCTTTTTAATTTCTTGAAAAACATCAATTTGAAAACTTTCAATGCAAATATATCTCTGAAACTAAAAAAGTTAGAATAGCGCACTTGGGTACAAATGTTATACAGGTAAGGGAAACAACACCCACCATATTTGGTTATAGGGTGAGTCAGCCCTTGGGCACGATGCACCCCAACCCCAAAATTTTCAATGGCACCACCCCTTTTGTAATACCTTAAATTTCCAGTGTTATTGTTTCCATACTCCCTAACCAGAGCATGTTCTGTGCGAATTTGTAGAAGAGTGCCTCAGTGCCAATAAGTAAGCCTAGCCTTGATTATGCCTGATATAGTAAGCATAGCTAGATTGAGTTAGGGTTTAACACGTTTAGTGTGTGAGCTGTTAATCCACACCGATGCACAGTATTCCTTTATGGGGTACACTAAACCCAGCACTGTCAATCTTTGTGTGGGCACTGTAGATCTGGCATAATACACTATGTGATGCCGTATAGCGTTTGAAGTATATAATTACGTATTCTGAGTTCCGCAGCTGTCTTTATAAGGTGTTTCTTGCAGCTTACCGTTCTGTCGAGTATGATACCTACATATTTTAGATTCATACTGTGACAGAAGTCTGCTTTTAAATTAGTAGTTGGGTTTGGTTGGGTTGGGTTGGATCACGATCCTGTTGTTAGTACGATACTTTTATCTTTGCGGCAGTGGGCTGCAATCTCCAGCTGCGAAAATATCTCCTAAGAATAGCGAAGTCACTTGTTAGTATTTGCTCACTTATCTCAAAATCTCTATGACATGTAGCGATTGCTCAGTCATCCATGTAGCCAAACTTTCACCAATCCTTTTAGAAAGCCATTATTCAGCTTCATTTTCGCACTGGTCATGTCTTGAAAAGTTGACTTAAGTATTGTTATACTCTTTTGTTGTTATTCTTGTCTGTTTTGTTACTTATTAGTTATTTGATTTTGAGTTGTTATTCGATTATTTTATTTTAAAATAAACACCCCTTAAAAAAATACTTGATTTCCAAGCGTATATACTGATTTTTAATATGTATAGTGTGTGCGATGAAGAAGCAACTTCGAATGCCTTTAAGCTACCGTTGAAGAAAAAGTTGAGTAGAACTACCATATATATAGAGTCCGTCAAAGCGTAATTAAAAAGATACATAAAGAAGATCAGGAGAGAAATAGAACTAATCCCAATAAAAGCTTAGCATTTCCGCGTAAGCAAAACGAACGGTGCAAAACTTTTACACTAAATTAAAACAGGTTAAAGACTAAAAAAATTTTTAATTCAGCTACAAGATAATGGATTTGATATTTTCTAATTCTAGAGAAAAAAACTCTTAGAAAATTGCTTATAGCTAATGGTTTTTTCTGGCGTCAAAATAGAAGAAAATTATTATTAGAAAAACCTCATATTAAATACCGAAGGTATATTCACGGCATTAGATGATATCGCGAAAAAATCGACACATTACAACAGGTATCAACTAATTTATACAATATTCAACAGGTATGTTGAAGTAATGGATAAAAAATTAAATAATTTGTCTAATGTTTAAAAGTGTTTATATATTTTCTTGCAGGTCGCCTTATTGTTGTACATGCCGGATCAATTGATGATTTTATTGAAAATGCTTATTTAGTGATAGTTTGTTTTTAAGGCGAGCCAAGCTTCAGGAGACTACCATGGACAAATAAATCGGGAAAATCTCACTAAGTGGCTCAATTATGGAGAAGTTCGTGCCTAATATTCCTATCAACTCGGTTATGATATTGGATAATACACCGTAACATTCGATGCAGGAAAGCAAGAAACCTAGGAGATCATCTCTAAAACAGCATATGATAGATTGGCTATCTAAGAAAAGTATATAAAAGCCCATATTTTAAAATTACGTTCTTTTTACAGTTTATTAGTGTTATTATTATAGGAACTTTAATATGACTTTTTTTACATAGGAATAACACATGATCCATCAGGCAAAAAACTTGAGTTGTTTGAAATCATTCAAATGCACAGGCCTCCCAATGACGAAAAAATTACGACATTGACAATATAATAAAACATATGGTCTTAAGAACAATGCCATACTTGTGCAAGTTAAACCCCATAGAAATGGCGTGGTCTCAAATTAAAAATTATATTAAAATAGGAACGTAATCAGGGACACTCTAAAATTAGAAGAGGTCCTAATCAAAGCAATTGCACAGATTGGAAAAAGTTCTACCAACATGTAAGGAACATTAAAGAAAAGTACAGATTATATGATGGAACAAGTTAAACCGATAATAATATAAGGTAATAGTGAAGATAGATAGTAACATTAAGAGTGAAACTGAGAGTAATAGTACTAATAGTTAAAATGAGATTGATGGGATTAAGTCACTAATTAGTTATTCCTTATATGTATATTATTAATATCGCTTGCTTATAAAATAAAAATATTTTTGTCTAAAAGAACAATTTAAAATTTAAAATAAACAAAAACAAAAACAATTTTTTAAATTTTTAAAAAAATTAAAATTTTTATTTTTAATTAAAACTTCAAAAACAGTTTTAAATAAAACAAATAAAAATTTAAAAGTTTTTTTTATGCATAAATATGTAAGTGTATATACATTTCATTCATCAATAAATATAATAATAACTAATGTATACAAAAAAAATATGAAATTATAGGTAATCTCAATAACAAAAGTTAAATATAAAAAAGAAATAATTCGTTTTTTTTTATAATTATATTATAATAAAAATGTACCTTACCGTATCTAAAAAATAAAGCAATAATATTAATAATAATATAATGCAACAACGTTTAATAAGAAATTAACACAATACCTTCCTATAATAATATGGATCTTGGATAGTTAATCTTCTTGTTGTATGGTGAGTTATATTTATTGAATTAAATACATTAATAAGTTATTCAAATTTTTGAAAAATAAAGAATAGTATGCCAATGAAGCTGTCGTATTTACCTCCCATCTCACCTATACCCCTGGGCTTTAGATAACTTTGTAGACCTTGACAAGAAAACTCAAAACTGATGAACATGAACTCCCTCGGAAACATTAAATGCAAGAACTTAGAAGAAATTATTAGAACTTAAAACATAAAAATAGAAGAAGGTTGTTTAAGAATAAAAATAGCACTGTCCTGGTTACAGGAACCAATCTCGATCAGATGTATAGCAGGATGCGATATTCTTTTCCATTACTAAGATGTTTCCAGAATTATCGCGGTTTTTCTATTAATCGGTTCTTTGTGTTATGAAGATAGATTAAATAGCAAATACTTTGAATATACTTGCATCGCTGTCTACAGTCTGAAAAAAAACAATGATAACAGGCATTTAAGTATGTTTATAATTCCTATGATTTTTTTTATATAAATACATGAATGGAAATAGATAGAGATAATCAACCGCTTAAAAAGAATTAGTTTAGAATGAGCGGCGTACGAGAGGCAACAAGATAAGCTATCTAACTTTTTAAGAAAAACCTACCAACAAGTTTGAAAAGTCAGGTTCATGACCCAGGAGTACTACCGGTTATGAAATATGATGCAAATACTTAGAATAACTAAAAATACCATGGCCAAACTAACATTTGCTTAACGGAAGATAAAGAAAAGTTTGAATGTAAGTTTCATACCCCGTGATAAACATAGAACATACATTATATATTCATCACACTTAAATGGCGATGGGTCAAGACATATGCAAGAAGGATAGATAATAGATGGACAGTCAAAGTCATAAAAGAGGGTTAAATGATAAAGGGATAGGATACAGCATCTACACAAAAAAAGTATAATATGCTTGCCGTGTAATGCAACCTCAACCCAAGTTCATATAGTTTTAAAGAAAGAAGGTTGGTGGAATCTGGCATCAAGTATTTTTGCTTATTGGCTTTTTCTTTAGCAAACATGTGTCTGCAAGTTCGACCTTTTATTTATTTCTAATTTTATTATTTTTCTAATGGGCTATCAAAATAGATGCTTAGTTTTAAAAATAGTTGGAAGCGAATTTTAGCTCTAAAAAATGAGAATTTTGTAAAAATGTGTTTCAAAAAATTTATATTCTCATATTCGAGCAAAACCTAAATATATATTTCGTAATGTGCAAATAAAAAATTAGCTTTGTTAGTTTCCCAACTCAATGCTAAGCAACAACTATGATAGCGCCTGCGGGATCCTGTTTCACATAAGTCTCTTTCATATGTAGGTAGTTTTAATTTAACTCACTAGAAACATATTTCTAAATTTTTCAGGAACAAATCGAGTCGTTAAAAAAAACTATTAAATACCTTTTATATAGCGAAAAGCTCTGCCTCGCGCTCTTCATTAAGTTATACTAATTTTATCATTGTTTTTCACTATACAAGCATTTAAGAAATATGTCATACCTCGTTAGAGTAAATGTCGAAAAATGAAGCTTTTATCTAATTATGTACATTTAAATAAGCGATTAATATTTTGTATCTGAAATATTGTTAATATTAATTCCTTTATAACAGCTTTGATACTGTTACCAACGCACTGCGACGCGACGCGACGCGATGTCTAGGGTCGGAGACGTGGAGTGTATTTTGGCGTAACTCATTGTTCTTTTAACAAAAGCATGAAATGACTATCCGGGCCGTTAATAATGAACTTCTTTTAGCTTTTTAATTACCATGTCACAGACTTTTAATTTTTCCCCGGGGCTCATTTATAGTAACTCTATTGTGTAGCGACGTAAAATGATTTATTAATAAGGAACAGAACGGCTGAGAGAGTATTAGTATCAAGGTAGACTTTTTACGACATTTGGTTTTTTCTTCTTTTTTAATTGCAAATTAATTTTCTAGATCTTACGTATTATAGGCATTACCTAATCATATTTACTTACAATGTAACTCAAGGATATTCACATTACTCAATAAGAAAATAATTTACACTCAAAAATATATATTTTTTTATAACTGCCTATTTTCTGATATTAATTCTTATTTAATAACTATCATAATAACCATCCATCTACACAAACAAAAGTAGATAGGATATTACCTCGGAACGATTATTAAAGCATAGACTGCTAAGTAGATATTATGTGCTGCCCATGCCCACCGTTTTAAGGGCGGCCATATACGTAACGGTTTACCTGTACGGTATTGCTTTAGTCGGTTTAGTAGTGGCGACTAAATGTTTTCAAAAACAAAGAAAAAAACGCAAAACCTGGTGTAAAGACTGGCTTTTGAAAAGGAATGACTACACCCACACAAAATTACTACAAGAATTAAGTTCCGAACCAATGGATTACCGTAATTATTTGCGGATGAGCGAGGAAGTCTACCAAAAATTATTGTCAATGGCAACCCCTTTGATTAATTAACTTGAACAATACAGTTATGAGAGCTGCAATTTCCGCGCATGAAAGATTGACAGCTACCCTAAGATTCCTTGCAACTGGCCGGTCTTACGAATGTTTCAAGTATTCTACTATAATATCGCCCCAAGCTCTTGGTAAAATAATTCCAGAGACAAGTGAAGCTATATATAAAGTGCTACGAAAGGACTATCTTCAGGTACGTACAATAACAAATAAATATAAATTAAATTATTTTTTTTTGCCGTTAAGTTTTTTATTTAATGCCTCTAACGAAAAAATTACATACTAGCATCAAACTGCGAGAAATAGGTACCTGCTAAACTTGTCTGGCTCGTACAATCTGCCACTGTTGACTGTGTACCTTGTTCATCATAATTAGAAGATGGCGAGACATAGGGTATGCTGGTGTATGAAGAAGGGTTGCTCATGGGACTGCTCAGTATAGGGTTCGAATACTCGGGATTATTATATGATGGGTATAATGGCGCATTAAGCATGCCAATTTCCGCGTCAAATAATATATCATTAATTATTTTCTCAATCATTAAACCCTGATGGTTATCCAGAGATCTGATTATCATAGCAATGCTTTTACCGAAAAGGTCATAAGGATCTTCCTGTAGCCGAGGCTTCTTGAAATGATCACGTACTGAAACTAAAACATTATTCGACAGTTCCTCATTTCTTCTTTTCTTTGACAGATTAGGTCTTGACACAGGAAGTCGCGCGCGTTCGTTGGAGTCATTACAGCGTCTATTTTTACTTGACCTTGCTTGTTTTGAACTAATCTCGTTTTTCTCTGTGGTTAATGTCACTTCATTCACGCAAGGTATTGGGGCTGGTTCCTCGATCATCACCTGCAACCGATTTTTTTTGTATAACAATACAGCACTAATAGCAAACAAATTTATTAACTTCAGCTTAAATAGGCATATAATGTTAATAAATTTAGCAAATTATAATTATAAATTTAGGGAACACACAAATGATGTTTTTTTTTCAGTTTCCTGATTCTGCTGAAAAATGGGAAGGACTTGCAGGAATGTTTCAGGAAAAATGGCATTTTCCACACTGTCTCGGGGCCATGGATGGTAAACATATAAATATGGTTTCCCCAGGTAATACCGGATCGTTCTACTTTAACTATAAAGGCAGACACAGCATGGTACTGCTCGCAATAGTGGATGCTACATATCGGTTTCTCTTAGTGGATTTTGCAACTAATGGTCGAATTTCAGATAGAGGAGTTCTTTCAAATACTACATTTCATGAAAGATTGATCAGTAATAACCTCAATATTCCAGAGCCTAGCAATGTCTCCGATAATTTCAAACAAATTCCATACGTGTTTGTGGCCGATGACGCCTTTCCCCTACTAACGACTTAATTTTGATTTTTAATTACCGACTTTCCAGAGCAAGGCATGTTGTGGAAATTGCGTTTGGAATACTTGCATCCAGATTGCGTATATTCCATACATAAATCAATTTAGAACCGAAAATCATATCAAAAGTAATGATGGCAACGTGTGTCTTGAATAATTACTTGATGCAACAACAACCAACCACTTATGTGCATCCAAATAATACATATCAGGAGAATTATGATGGGGAAGTTATATGCACCGGCTTGGATACCTCCGAATCAAACATGATCGCATTGGAGCGTCAAAACCAGGGAAATTGGAATTCTACTGCTAAACAGTTAAGAGATAAATTCAGTCCATCTATGCCCAGCCGTAGGAACTACGGTAAATCAACACATATTTCCATGAAAAAATGTTTTGAACAAAATTTAAAAAAAAAATTATGTTCAACAGTTTTGAAAAACAAATGCGATAGCGTCAATTTTTCAAGCTCAAGTTTCATCAATCAAGTCAATTCAAGCTGTCGGATACTTTTTCGATAGAATCAATAATATGACTGTTAGGAATGATATAAAATTTCAATCTCTCATACAAGATGGTAGACAACCTGCAAGGGGTTGATGATCGAAAACTTGAATTTAAGCTTTTTATATAATATCTTAACGACAACAAACAAACTTCTTCTTACCCTATGAAGTGCAAATAGAAATACTAAATATTCTGGACTACTTGTAGAGGTTTAAAACCTTTCTAATTCAATTAATAACCTAGATACTGTTGGAATTTTAGAAGTTAGAGCCATTTTAATATTTTTGTAGCCGAAAGATGTTGCATTTTGAATTTAGTTGCTGGCAACCGATCGGAGGCCAGCTTCACACAGGTTTTTAGTAGACGTCCTTCAAAACTAATCAAGTTTCACGGCTTTGAAGTAGCTTTTAGTTGTTACACTAATACCTTTTCAGGAACAATATTTGAGGCATAAATAAATGTATAAAAAAATAATAGTGTGTAGAACTGGCATATTATCGAGCTTTCCTGGTTTTTAACTATTTTGACACTGTATATACTAGCCTAAATTACCTAAATTAAAACGAAAATATATAGATTGAGTTATGCTTTATAATATTCGCTGCTAAATTATGTAACTACCTGAGTTGGTGGAGTAATGATCAAGTTGGTAATTAATGCAATCCCTAATAATACCCAAGAAGCTTACAAATTACTTAATACATTTACTTTACAGATAAATGAATATAGAACATTTTATTTCAATTTAAACTACAAGAATTTTATACTTCACAAAGACAATTAAAGTCTTATGAAATCTATCACTTTATGAAATTAATTTAATTATTCAATGATTGAGATTGACAGTAAAGAATTATTAATTAATAAGTAAACAATATTTACATACTTTACTAAAATCGCCGTCCCTCGGGTTCCTTAGTTGGTGGGCTGCCTCATGCTCCGTACTCTCTGAGTGTAACAACTCCCAGGAGAAATTTGCAAAAAAAATGCAATTATTGGTCTTAATTTAGTACAAATCTAAAAAAATCTAAGAAACAAATAACCCTTATAATACATCTCTATATACAATTTGAAATAAAATACACTTACCCTGAATTAACAGGATTTTCAATTAGGTGACGCAGATGAAGAGGATTAAAACGATATAAAGTCGAACATTGTCTAAACGACATTTCTTAAATATTTTACATTTTTTGGTAGTTTTAAATATTCATACATATTTATATAAAATTGTTTATATTAGCCGGTCAAGGTGTTTGCGATGGATTTTAAGCTCACGTTTGCTATAAGTTCGCAAGGTCGAAAGTAGTAAATAGTTAAAATTATGATTACGATGCTCACCTTGATTTGTATAATTACCTCGAATTGTTATCTTAAGACTGATATAAATAGTTGTTAATTTTTGTGAATAAACCAGTATTGAATTCTACAATCAAGTGGTTCTCTACTCAACCTATTACGGCCAAGCCACCCTTGCCTGTAAACCTATAGTGAGGCTGCTATAGGGTAATAGGGAATAAAAAAAGGTTTAGGCAACAGCCCTAGATCTTTTCATGGTCCTTCGAGCTTTTAATTGAACCAGGAGCAGCCGCTCACGACGCTGTCTCCATCTACAAAAGGAGTTGCCGCCCACGACGCCGCCTCCATCTTCAAATTAAACAAAAGGAGTTGCCGCCCACGACGCCGCCTCCATCTTCAAATTAAACCAAAGGAGTTGCCGCCTACGACGCCATCTCCATCTTCAAATTAAACAAAAGGAGTTGCCGCCCACGGGCGACGCCGCCTCCATCTTCAAGTTAAACCAAAGGAGTTGCCGCCCACGACGCCGCCTCCATCTTCGAGTTAAACAAAAGGAGTTGCCGCCCACGACGCCGCCACCATCTTCAAGTCAAGCCAGGAGTAACCGCCAAAAAGAGCCATTTCCATCGTCAAGTCAAGTCAGGAGCAACCGCCAAAAAGAGCCGTCTCCATCATCAAGTCAAGTCAGGAGCAACCGCCAAAAAGGGCCGACTCCATCTTCAAATGAAAGCAGCCAAAGCAGACAAGTCAGTCAAAGCAAAGCAGCCAAAGCAATCAAGCCAATCGAAGCAGTCGAGCCAATCAAAGCAGTCAAGCCAGTCAAAGCAGACAAGTCAAGTTAAAACAGTCAAGCCAATCAAAGCAGTCAAGTCAGTCAAAACAGACAAGTCAGTCAAGCCAAAACAGCCGCGCCCATCATCGAGAAAGCAATGGAAGGAACGAATAAAATTGCCCTCCGCCAGCAGGAGCTAGCGGGAGAATTAGAACAACTTCTAACCAATGTAAAGAAAGATTCAAACTCAAGAAAAACATCAATATATATTACTCAGAGAAACCAACAGGGAGACAGAATATGGGACGCAATTGTAGAAAATGACGAGAAGCTTAGAAAAATCGGAGAATTCAGTCATAGTTACTTCACGAAGAAATACTTGGACCAAATTAAGGGATTGTACGATAATTTAAAAAGCCATTTGAAGACGTGCAAAAAACCAGAAGAAGAAAAGAAGACTAAAGAAGACGAAGCAATACTAAGACGAAAAGAAGTAGTAGTCCAAGAGTTTCAATTTTTGATTGAAGAAATTGAAGAAGAACTCTGCAGAGATAAACCTACAACTCGCTATGAATTTCTAAAAGAAGACACCAAGAATCAATGGGGTCCCATTCAGCAACTTCACAACGAGATCCTCTGCAAAGGCATTACAAGCAAGGAATATTTATCTGCCCACCGTCTAATTAAAAGGTCATACGATGATATTATAGAGAAGCTAGACGAAAAAATAAAGGAGGGCCAAAATCTATCAAACAACACACCCATCCCAACAATTAACATTCCAACATTCAACGGACTGTACGAAGAATGGCCCACGTTTGACGATCTTTTTACCAGGATAATTCATCGAAATGACAAATTATTAAATGCACAGAAGCTCCAGCACCTCAAATCCCTTCTTCGAGGAGAAGCACAAAGCACTATCAAGCACCTACTTGCAACAGATGGAAACTACCCCGCAGCATGGAATTTATTGAAGCAGAGATATCAAAACAAACGTCTCATTGTATCAAAATTAGTAGACAAGATTTATGAGTTTCCGACAATTACGTACGAATCAGTGCCAAAACTTAAACAACTGTATGATGTCACAACCGAATGCCTAGAAGGCATTAAGAATCTAGGCTACGACACGTCATCGTGGTACCCGATAGTAGGAAGAATAATATGCAGAAAATGGGACCAGGAAACGACAAAAATCTACGAGCAAACTTTAGAAGACCCTCTAGAAGTCGCCACACTAGAAGACATTTTAGAATTTTTAAAAAGAAGATTTCAGTCACTTGAAGCACTCAACTCAGAAAAAAAAGATAGATTCCCAAGAGATCAAGTATGCCAACTATGCTACCGAGGACATAATATTTGGCGCTGCAATCTATTTTTGCGCCAATCACCAATGGACCGAATGAAGATGATAAAACATCATCAACTATGTACCAGATGTTTAAGCGATAATTCGAGAGATAGTTGCACCGCAACAAGCAACTGCAAAATCTGCAGTGGACCCCACAATACTTTACTACATCAAGACCGACAA
The DNA here is from genome assembly GCF_022605725.1 of Anthonomus grandis grandis. Lineage (NCBI taxonomy): Eukaryota > Metazoa > Arthropoda > Insecta > Coleoptera > Curculionidae > Anthonomus > Anthonomus grandis. Next base: position 40,618,964 of record NC_065548.1, read on the forward strand.
GCCACTTCAAACGCAAGAAATGGAAACTTCACCTCAAGGCCACAGAACTACCAAAACAGCTTCAGGAGAAACAACGAACCGAACTTCAGGCCCAATATTGTCAACTCTAGATACAATGAATCGAACACAAGAAATAACAATTCAAGAAATCACCCCCAAAGCACTCACCACGCAGCTGAAGAAAGAAACAATACCGATAAAAAAGAAGTTCTACTGGCTACAGCGCTAATACAAGGTACATCATACGACGGCACGTCCCATTTATTAGGAGTGTTAATTGATCAAGGCTCCCAGTCGTCATTTATTTCTGAAGAGGCTGCACAAGCATTAGCTTTACCAAGACAAAAAACACGCGCCGACATATCAGGAGTCGGCGACAATGAATCGAGTGTTTCCAAGTCAAAAATAAAAGTCCAATTAAGGCCAAGATTTCCCAGCGACTACATACTCACAACAGAATTGCTAGTATTACCAAGGATTACGAAGGCGCTCCCGAGTGAACCGTTAAACGAGATAGACGCAGGAGAATGGGAAAATACTATTCTGGCAGACCCCACATTCAATACAACGGGACCAATCGACGTACTACTAGGAGCAGAAGAACACGGGAAAATAATACTAGAAGGGCTCAAAAAACGGGATGGACTAATAGGATAAAAAACAGAATTTGGTTGGATTATTTCTGGAACAATGATCATCAGTGAAAAGAGTAAACACCTACAAATAAAGAGCATGATATCAAGAATAGAAGAAGATAATCAACTGACCAAATTTTGGGAAATAGAAGAAGTCTCATGTCAACAGCAAATCAAGCCAGAAGACCAAGTGTGTGAGGAACTCTTTCAAAAAACAATAAAAAGAAACAAGGATGGAAGTTATACAGTGAAGCTGCCCTTCAAAGAGTATACACCGCAATTAGGAGAATCAAAATCCCGAGCCATAGCAAGATTTCAACAATTAGAGAAAAAGTTTGTAAAAAATAAGAGCCGCTACGACCAGTATCGACAATTTATGGAAGAATACATAAGGCTTGGGCACATGGAAAGAGTGCCCAAATACGCCTATAATCAAGGAAAATATTACATACCTCATCAAGCTGTCACAAGAGAAGAAAGTACAACTACGAAACTTAGAGTAGTCTTCGACGCATCATGTAAAACAACCAACAAACAAAGTTTAAACGAAAACATGCATACCGGACCCAGATTACAAAATGACCTGGCAGACATTCTACTACGCTGGAGAAAACACAGACTTGGATTTATAGCAGACATAGAAAAAATGTATAGACAAATAAAAGTGGATAGTGCAGATCAGGAATATCAAAGGATTGTCTGGAGAGAGCATCCAGATGAACCACTACAGGAATTCCGATTAACCACAGTAACATACGGAACAGGCCCGGCACCATTCTTAGCCATAAGAACTCTTCACCAACTAGCTCAAGTTGAACAAAGAAACTTTAAAAAAGCATCGAAGATTATCCTGGAAGACTTTTATGTTGATGACGTACTTTCGGGTGCTAACAGTGTCACAGAAGCATATGAACTTCAAAATGAACTAATAAAATTACTAAAATCCAGTAATTTTACACTGAGAAAATGGTCCAGCAATTCCAAAGACCTTCTACAAGAAATCCCAGAAGAGCTAAAAGAAAAGAGCACTGTTGAAATTGGTGAAGAAGAGGTCAAGAAATCACTAGGAATATTATGGAGTCCAGCCGATGATAGCTTCCATTTTAAAGTCAATGCAATAACAAGAACCAGCAATACTAAAAGGCAGATGCTGTCAGAAATCGCGAAGATATTTGACCCATTAGGATGGTTAGCACCCTTTACCATTCGAGCAAAACTAATCATTCAGGATCTGTGGCTTTAAAAATTAGCATGGGAAGACATTGTCGAAGGAGAACCCTACAAGAAGTGGCAAAAATTTCAAGAAGAAACAACCAGCATTTCAAAAATCAGAATTCCAAGATGGATCCAATACGACAACCAAGAAATTAATCTGGTGGGATTCTGCGATGCGTCCGAAAAGGCATACGGTGCAGTAATGTACAGTATACCGAAAAGTGGAAATGAGATTAATATTACTATGCTACAGGCCAAATCCAAAGTGGCTCCAGCAAGAAACCGGACTACCCTTCCAAAACTAGAACTATGTGCTGCCGTACTACTCGCTAAATTAATGGACAAAACAAAAAAGGCCCTAAAAATAGAATGCAAAGAAGTCTATGCCTGGACAGATTCAATGATCACACTAGGCTGGATTAAAGGAGATACTACGAGATGGAACACTTTCGTCGCCAACCGAGTCTCCGAAATTGTGAAACTAATACCAGCGCAGAAGTGGAACCATGTCAAATCTCAAGACAATCCAGCTGACGTAATATCAAGAGGCATGGTAATTACCGCTCTAAGAGAATCAAAATTATGGTGGAAAGGACCGAATTGGCTGTGCAACCGAGAAGAATGGCCTATAAACAGTGAAATCCCCGAAATTGACGAAGGACTAAAGAAGATCAACTGTCATCAAGCATGTATAACTACACAAGGGGAGGATTGGAGCCGTTTTTCGTCATTGACTAAAATGCTACGAGTTCTTTCAGTATGTAGAAGAATGAAAAAAGACTCTCCAAAAGGAAATCTAAGTCCAGCAGAACTAGAATCGACATTAGAAGCCGTTATCCGAGGTGTACAAGAGTCAGAGTTTGCAGAAGAAACCAAAATACTTAAGCAACGTAAAAGAATTGACAAAAGAAGCAAATTACAAAACCTATACCCAATATTGGATCAAAATGGAATTATGCGTATAGGAGGAAGACTCAAGAATGCTAATATACCAATCGATCAAAAACATCCAATCATATTGCCCAGAAATAGCCATCTAACAAAACTCATCATAAGAGATGCCCATGAGAAAACATTGGCCTACATTAGGCTGAAATTTTGGATTATCAATGCAAAACGGACAATTGCAACAATGATAAACAAATGCATAAAATGTATCAGATATAAGCAGCAAGCAGCACAACAAATAATGGGAGATCTACCGAAAGAAAGAGTCACACCATCACCCCCGTTTTCTCATACTGGAATCGACTACGCAGGCCCCATATTCATCCGAACAACAAAAGGAAGAGGTCATAAATCGTACAAGGGATACATAGCGATTTTTGTGTGCATGGCAACCAAGGCAATTCATATTGAAATAGTAAGTGACATGACCACAGAGACTTTCCTGGCAGTATATAGAAGATTCATTTCACGAAGAGGACAATGCACAGACATATACAGTGATAATGGAACCACGTTTGTCGGAGCAGCAAATCACATAGAAGACGAAGTACTAAAAATAACTGAAACACAAGAAGTACAAGACGCAATTAGCTATGTTTTATTTATGTTTTGTTTAGTTATGTTTTTTTCTATGTTTCAGAGATGGAAGTTAATTCAAAAAATGAAGAAGGACTTCTGGAAAGTATGGTCAACAGAATACCTAAGTAGACTACAAATGCGATACAAATGGAAAGAAGACAAAGAGAATCTGAAAATAGCGACAGTAGTGCTTATCAAAGAAGACAACATTAACCCAGCAAGATGGCCATTAGCGAAAATAACCAAAGTGCACCCAAGTGATAACAACAAAGTTCGAGTAGTCACCCTCCGAAAAGGAAATACGGAAACAAAAAGGGCAGTAACAAAATTAATCCCGCTACCATGCGAAAAGGAACAAGACTATCATCAACCCGCAGAGACAGTAAAAAGCAATGTAACAACATCAAGGAACCAAAATTTCAGCGTAGCCGACATTTAAAACATGGAATTACGCTATTAAACATCCTGCTATGTTTCACCATTTTTATGCCAACAAGTGGGACAGCAAACTATGCAATCAAGCAACCTGCGAAAGGCCTATTTATCGAGCATTTGGGAACATCCAGAATCGAAAGAGGAGAATTTAGGCTTCAACTCAATATCAACAAAAGTCGAATTGATGATGACAGTAAAAAGGTCTCACAAGTAATAAGTCGATTCGAAAGCCTATGTGAGGAAGCAAAACAACTTTCAACAGCAATAAACTGTCAAACATTGGCATACCATCTTCTAGATAAAGAAAAGGAGATAGAGTTGTTTAACACTGGATTATTTGTTCGCCGCAAAAGAAGAGGACTTTTTGGCCAATTCCTAACATTGGTTTTTGGAGTAAATGATGAAGTTTATAGGGACATCGACAGCTTACAGTCGAATCAAGAAGAACTAATTCAAACTTCCAAACACCAAACCAAAGTAATAATCTCTGCTATCGCGCAGATCAATGATACAGAAGTAAAAATGGAGCAGCACATCAATCGGTTCCAAGAGAAAATAAGCCAAAGTATGGAAATCATCAATAAGATGAAAGGGTATGAGCGCATAATAGACAGTAATGAAGTTAATATTCATATCCTTATGGTCTATCAGCTGGCATCAAATTTCATAGCTGAACTAAGTGGCTACTATTTAATACTGTTCAAGATACTATTTGAACAAGGATCGATTTTCACCATCTTATCACCAGCTCATGTACACAAAATTCTTCAGAAAGCCAACGAAAAATTACCATCTTACTTAAAAATAAGGCAGGTACCCATAAAGACATCGCTACAAGAAGAGGGAAGACAATGTGCAAAAATTTTTACACATTTTGCCATTGAAGATATTTCCGATTTCAACCTCCTGAAGGTATATCCTACAGCTCTACACGTTTAAAATAATTCCTACTGGTCTCTGGACATACCTAAATGACATTTTGGCTGTAGACTACAACAATCAACAATACTTTGAGCTATCACACAATGAGTTAACAGCATGCATACATCGAAGCAGCCATTATTTATGTTCGCCGACAACAGTAAGGAACATAGACGCCAGTCCAAATTGCGTCATTGACGAAATATATCAACGACATCAAGGGAATTCTTGCAACATAACAAAACATAACCTCCACACGACTATTTGGAAACAGCTTTTGACTCCAAATACATGGATGTTTATCTCTCCAAATCCCATAAGCATCGCAATCACGTGCAATGGCATACGAGAAGAAATGGTATTAAACACCACTGGTATAATTCAATTAACCGAAGCATGCATTCTAAAAACAAAACAAAATAATATAATTGCAAACCGATTTGATACCGTTCCTGTTGTTTCTAGTTATACAAAAACATCAACATTTATTAATGTCAGCGACCTACACCATACAGAAACAAACACAATCAGCAGTTTTTCGAGAGAAGCCGTGTTCAAGGTATCAGATGACCTGACTAACCTTTCGATTGACGAGCAGCGACTAGACCAGCAGCTGAAAGACAAGATATGGAAGAAGATCACATTCCACTCCTATACTGCAGGGGGCTGTACTATACTGATCATCATCCTAGTGTCTTGCGTATTCCTATGGGTTATTAAAATTAGACAATACAAGCAACGAGAACCCAGACATAAGACCAGAGAGACCGAGATGGTAGAACTCCGACCCTTAAACATTCCTCCAGCAGAAAGCAGAGAGAGCGGGGAATATGTCTAAACGACATTTTTTAAATATTTTACATTTTTTGGTAGTTTTAAATATTCATACATATTTATATAAAATTGTTTATATTAGCCGGTCAAGGTGTTTGCGATGGATTTTAAGCTCACGTTTGCTATAAGTTCGCAAGGTCGAAAGTAGTCAATAGTTAAAATTATGATTACGATGCTCACCTTGATTTGTATAATTACCTCGAATTGTTATCTTAAGACTGATATAAATAGTTGTTAATTTTTGTGAATAAACCAGTATTGAATTCTACAATCAAGTGGTTCTCTACTCAACCTATTACGGCCAAGCCACCCTTGCCTGTAAACCTATAGTGAGGCTGCTATAGGGTAATAGGGAATAAAAAAAGGTTTAGGGAACAGCCCTAGATCTAAGATCTCTAGAAATTTTTCGAAAATATTATAATCGGATAATACCTGGAAACATTGTCGATTAAATAAATCCCACTACATTAGCGGATGATAAAATTTATTCCTAAATTTTAGCAGATAACTTCAATCCGACATTTCTTAATGTTCGCACTTCGCTTTCCCGCACCAAAAAGAAAGACCAGGAAGTGACAATCTATCACCGTCAGTCAATTCCCCCTTTAATACTCATTAATAAACAGAAGATCTGACCCATCAAAATATTAACATTAGCCTCAGCTCATACTGAAGCTAGCGCAACCTTGCATAACCATCATTACCATAATCAAACTCAGTAAGTAAAAAAAAATCGATGATTCACCATACACATCATTTAATTCAATAGGAAGCCTTTATCGGTGAGACATCATTAGGGAAATAAAATCTTAAATTTATCGCAATACATGCAGCTACCCTGACTTGCCGTGTTCTGAATGAAACGTCAATGTCCAAAATTAGAATGTCAAACATAACCTGTAAGAAAGTGACAGTGACATGTTAACTTCTGAAAAATCTATAATGTTTATTGTGTTTGTTTTCTCTTAATAAAATATGGAAAGAAATTAACACAATTAGTTCTTATATTTCCTAGAACACTTCACAAATGGCTATGATATTTTCCATCACACAAGACATTCTCTGACTGCTGCCTGCTAGCGTTGATTGAAAAGGGAAAAGATGCGCAAATACTGTATAAAATTTCGTGACCGCGGCAGCCAGCCGTTCTTTGCTTTATCTAGCAATTTAGAAGCTAAGAGGTGGCGCCCCCATACGTAGGAATGATGAAACTCCCTTGGCAGCCTTGGTATTAAAAATTACCAGACATAATATCGCAGAGAAATGGGAGTTTTCGTATTGCGCTATTTCTGTTTGAGGACATATTCGCATATTCCATAGTATAAATTTGGGAGAAAATATTGAAAGGTTTAGTTTCATATTTTGTTTTTTTTTTTCTAATTTTTAAGTATAAAATCTAATAAGTAATATAAATTTGTTATTTTTAAAAGTACAGTATATTATAGAGGTTGCCTACATTTCGGCAGAACCAGAGGCTGTTATTTTTTTTACAAGGTGCAAAAATATACATATGGTAAATCGTTTTAAGCTTTTGGGCCTACGGCTTATAAATTAAAAAAAAATACCTTGAAAAAAATTAACCTTAAAAACATATATAGGGTGTTCCGTTCATCATGTTACAAACTTCTATGGCAGATAGAAAACGTCAAAAGAAAAACAAAAGTTCATATAAACATGGGTCCGGAAAAGCTTCCTCAGGGAGCTAGAGCTCTTTGAAAATAACCTTTAAAAACTAGTTTTTTTTTAATAGCTCTGGAACTACTTTAGCTACTGCAACCAATTTTGGGAGGTAAATTATTGTTAGTACGTTTATTCTTTTGAACCTACGAAATAAAAAAAATATTTACCAGGGGCTTCAGAATCAGGGGAGTATTTGGTAAATTTGGGCCCATTTCTTTAAGACTTTAATTTCTGCCCGTTTGGGTATTAGATTATGATGTTCCTATGCTTTTTACATAAAAAAGGTGCTCTTAGTAAAAGTCGGTAAATGATAAATATCACCGTTTTTGTGAAAATTGGCGAAAAGCAAGTTATGAGATACAAAAATGAATTATCTATTATTATTAATAAACAATTAAAAAAAAAATCTGGCGTAAATATAAAACAAATGTTTAAAAAAAGTTAAGGTAGCCACTTTATTAAATTGGTACTCAAATTAATTAACTGTCACTTTAATTACCTTGAGGCATAAAATGTTTAAATGATTTTAAGTGTACTAAAAAACCAACAAATTAACAATTTTAGAAACGTAAACAAATTTTATTAAAAATTGGTATTACAAAAATAAACTTAAAATATTAATTGCTCAAAATGTCGGCCGCCACGATCGATACATTTATTGTATCTACGCGCCATATTAAGGTTGACGTGGTTAAAAATATCAGGCGTGGTTTGGATTACTTCAGCGGCTGCGGAAATTCTGGCCACCAGGTCTTCTTTTGACTCAACTGGAGTTTCATATACGAGACTTTTCATATGCCCCCAAAGAAAAAAATCTAAGGGTGTCAAATCTGGTGAGCGCGCTGGCCAGGTGACAGGGCCTCCGCGGCCAATCCAGCGCCTTCCAAAATTTTCATTTATAAGCTCGCGGACAATAAGTGGAAAATGAGCTGGCGCTCCATCGTGTTGTAGCCATAAGTTTTGGCGTATATTTAGGGGCAGATCATCTAATAGTTCTGGCAGTACATTTCTTAAAAAAATTAAATAAATATTTCCCGTTAAATGAGGAGGCAACATAATTGGACCAATTAAGCGTTCTCCAACAATGCCGGCCCACAAATGACCGAAAACTTATGTTGATAGCGGCTAAAATGAATACCATGGGTATTCATCATCCACCAAGGGTTTTCCTCACTTCACACGTGATTATTCTTAGAATTAAAAATGCCTTCTTTTGTAAATAAAGCCTCGTCAGTAAAAAGGACATATTTTGGAAATTGAGGTTCTTCTGTACACCGGTCAAGAAACCACTGGCAAAAATTCACGCGGGGCCTAAAATCATTGGGTCCTAATGATTCCACCTTTTGCAGGTGGTAGGGCCGAAGGAGCTGTTCATTAACAACGTTCCATACCCTAACATGATTTACATGCATCGCATCAGCAACTGCTCGAGTATTTACTGATGGGTTATCTTCAAATCGCTGAAGCACTTCTTCCTCAAAATCCGGGATCCGGATGTTCCTTTGCGCGCCATTATCTTGGCGTTTTATTTTAACAGAGCCAGTCTCCCTTAGCCGTTGATTGACCCTTTCAAAAAGTGTGTGAGCTGGGATTCGCCTTTCGGGAAACCACTCTTCATATAGTCCAGAAGCAGCTCTACCATTACATCGAACTTCCTCATAAATTAAAAGCATATCGGCGTATTCAGCAAATGTGTAATCCATTACTTAACCGTAATAAAAAGGGAATTAATATCATGTAAAAAATACTGACAGTGGCAATGAATTAGCATTATTATTATTAAAATAATTAATTCAAGATACAGCATCATAGTTTGGTTTTAGTCAATTTCCACAAAAACGGTGATATTTACCGACTTTTACTAAGAGCACCTTTTTTTATGTAAAAAGTATAGGAACATCATAATCTAATGTCCAAACCATGTTGGGACAGAAATTAAAGTCTTAAAGAAATGGGCCCAAATTTACCAAATACTATCCTGATTCTGAAGCCCCTGATAAATATTTTTTTTATTTAGTAGGTTTAAAAGAATAAACGTACTAACAATAATTTACCTCCCAAAATTGGTTGCGATAGCTAAAGTAGTTCCGGAGCTATTAAAAAAAAACTAGTTTTTAAAGGTTATTTTCAAAGAGCTCTAGCTCCCTGAGGAAGCTTTTCCGGACCCATGTTTATATGAACTTTTGTTTTTCTTTTGACGTTTTCTATCTGCCATAGAAGTTTGTAACATGATCAACGGAACACCCTGTATATGTTACTCACCTTTAGATTGACTTTTATGTTTTATAGGGTAAGTTTTTAGCTGAAAACTTTTAAATGTATTTTTTTTAAATCTAAAAATGTCTATTGTAGATTTGATAAAGGTCAAGAATATGAAGACCGAAACGTTATTAAAATTATATGTTAACAGAAGCAAGATAAATTTTATGTTTTAACAATTACCAATACCCAAGAAAATAATTGATTTCAAAAATACATAAGCAGCATACATAACCCAAAAACAGTCCAACCCTATATATCCAACCAAAGAAAATGGTAAAATTGGATTATTTTTGGGTTAATATTCTGGTTTGATAAATAGCATCATATTTCTTAAATTGCCCGGGCATTGGGCATTATGAATAATCGCCATGTAATTACATTGTTCATATTATACGAGCCCCGTCCCACTTCAGTTGGCCCAATTGAAAATTCTTAATAATTTCTGTTTAAACACCAAAAAAAAAAGACAAATTTTATAGTGTTATATAGTTTTAAACAAATAATAAGCTTTACTTACTCTATAAACACAACAAAATGGGAAAGTAAACTCATTTATATTGAACATATATTTATTTTTTAAAACAGTCGCAATTCTTTGAGGCATGGGGTTTATTAAGTTCTGATACTACCCCTGATTAAAACTATCCCAAATTTCTTGCTAGTTCTTCTAATTTTAGAGATAACACATAATGTTTATATGAGATACTTTTTGGTATTGTAATATTGTGGAATAAAGATTCGATAAAAGAATAATAAATTCATTTTTTACTAAGCGGGCCAACTGAAATAAGACGGGGCTCGTATATATTTTTAGCAGAAAATTTTACATAACGAAATAATCATAAATAAATGGTAGTAAAAGTATTTACATATAAAGATTATTTAAACAATCTTTATCAATATTTTTTATTTTATTTGTTTAAACATTGACTGAAGAGGCAAGATTTAATTTTCAATCATTGATTAGATACGATACGTATTTTGCTACGCGGCTTCTTAGAAGTTTGTTTTTCTCTCGTTTGCTGGTATTTTTCAGTTTCCCATTTAAAAAAACTAAAAGAATTTTCAAAAAACTAAGAGAATTGTTTTTTCTCTTCCTAGTATTAGTACATCCCCGATAAGCACACTCGTTAATTTTGCTTGAATTTGACATAATTCAAAACAATAATAAAACAAAATAATACGCCAAACATGCAAAAACTCCCTTAGACGATGCTGGCGAGCTCCGCTAAACAATAATGAGACACAAACGGCAAAAAGATTTCCGCGCGCGTTTGAGCGTGGCGCCATCTACCCGCCGCGCGCTTTTTGGGTCACGTTTTTGCCCGTAAATATGCGTATCTTCAGGCCTCTTCAATCAACGCTGCTAGACAATACTGATGGAATTGAACAATTGTGGAAATTCAACACTGAAGACATACAACAACATCAACAATAAAGACATGAAATGGTATAGTGCGACAAGTTACCTGTGTATCAAATTAAGAATTAATTCAATATTTATAGAAGGCATTTATTATTTATTTCATGCTATCACTCTTTTGTATTATACAGTGCATTCACTTTGTACTTTATTTATGCAGAATAAATGGTTAAATTAAATATAATGTTTTCTATTTGTACTTATATACTTATAAACTTATATTAATATTATAAATTTTGACTAATTAAATGCATTTTATTATTGACCAGTAAATAATTTATGATTTATGTGAAAAAGTAACCGTAAGAAAATATATTTTTCCTACTACCCAAAGTATTCACTTTAGACACAGGACCTTATTATACGAGTATTTTACCTAAGTCGATGTGTAAAAATAAATGTGGTAAAAAACGAGGAATAGCAATATAAAAGAATTAACACTACTTTGGATCTTATGAATTTCTCCGATCTATGTTATTTGATAATGAATAATCAAATTAATATACAGGTTGTCCCAGAAAATATGGGAAAGTAACCTACGAAGACACGGCTGGAAATCGGTTTTTCTTGAATGACTTTTGAAGTACTTGGTATAAGTTAATACAAATTTCACGTGATTAACACTACTAGAGACCTCTTAAAACAGAGTCCTTAAAACACATTTACCAAGGGCGAACTAGATTGTACATTATAGTGCTTAAATTTTTAGCATACATGATAAAGACTCTAAAATAATAAATACGGATAGCTTGAATTTTAAACTAAAGAAACCATTTTAAAGAAAAGAAAATAATTAAGGAATCACTGTTTTATTTTCATTAAAAAGAACCATTATATGTTCTTTTTTTCAGCGATGCGACAGTTATTTAAACAACAAAGAAATTTAATTTTAAGTTATTTAATCTGAAAAAGTACATGTTTTTAAAAATGCAGTGTGGTTCTTAGAAAGGCTCAGAAGGGGCGAGAAATACAATGAACTAAAAATGGACTGTTTTTCTGGAGGGATTTCTAAATGGATTTTGACATACCTTTAACTACTGGATCTGCAGGTGACCGCGTGCGTGATTTCACTAAATCATTCGGACACTTTGGCCGTTTAAAAAATGCGGCCGAGTATCGAGAGTGAGGGATTTGGCAATACTCGATTTGCTTTTGTCTTACTGCTGGTTGTCCAAAAATTATTGCCTTGATCTTTCGTGTTGGGAGGGGAAAAATATTGGTACGTAAAAGAAGGAATATTCGAACATATTGATATAAAAAAAGACAACCAACATAAAATAGGTGTGAGATTAGGTGCAGTTTGCAGTATTAAACTTTAAATAATTTTAAGTAGAGATGCTTAATCTTTTTGTCAATAATAGAGACGGTAAATTTAGTTGAAAATATTTAAAAAAATAAATTATTGATTTAATCATTAGAGATCAATACGATACATAAACCTTAACAAAATTGTTTGAAAAACTATAAACCTATGTTTTTCTTAAAACGAAAAAAAATCTGAAAAAAGAATATAATAAATAAAGAAGATAATAATTCGAAACAATTAATTAAAAACTTTATAAGTATGTTCAACTTGGACTCCGTGAGGTCTGATACACTCGCGGGTATGACGAATCGTGAGCTGCTGTACTCGCCACAACAATCCCGGATTGTTCCTTATCACATCACAATGAATTCTGATTATCTGTAAAAGTTCCTCCCAAGCATCTACAGGAGTTGAATACACCAACGTTTTGAGGTGACCCCATCATAGGCAAAAATCCAATTGCGTTAGATCGGGAAACCGAGAAGGCCAGGCAATGTATCCTCCTCTACTTATCCAACGGTTTGGAAAAACATTAATCAGGTGGCTTCTCACAGCAACGCTGAAATAATGTGGGGTTTTATCATGCATAAAATGCATGTTTTGGCGGATGGCAAATGGAAAATGCTCTATTAAATATAAAAGACTGTTCTAAAAGAACTCCAAATAAAGTTCTCCATTAAATCGTGGCGATAATATGAATGGCCCAATCAAAAATTGCCATTGATTTCTGCCCAGATATTAATTAATTGGAACTAATGTTGATGATGAGAAACAACAGCGGTATGAAGGGCTACATATATGCATACATGCGAGTTATGGAAATTCACAATACCATTTTTGGCAAACCCTGCTTCCTGGATAAAAAGAATAATGCTAATGAGGTGTTGATTAGTTCGCTGCTGATCTAATAGCCAGTTCGCGAACTGGATTGTACGAGGAAAATCTTCAGGAGTTAGTTTATGCACTTTTTGAAGATAATATGGGTATAACAGCTCTTCTGGAAGCACTTTAGGTATATTGTCTTTGGTGTATTAAGCTAAGTGGCTAATTTTCGAGAACTCATTGAAGGAGTATCAGCGATAGCATCTAACATATTTTCCTTCAATTGTACCGTACGTACTCCTTTCTGATTAGCATCAGTACTTTTTTTCCCAAAAATTCCTAAACTTACAATAAAGAAAGTCAATAATATCACCTTAGTAAGTGGAATCACCTCATTTGGTTGAAATTCTTTTGATTTGAAATTGTGTGATTAGAAAATCTATTTTTATACCACCTTTTTGACAATACATTGCAAGATGCTAGATCTTACTTAAGATGCACATCTGCATGCTCAATAAACGAAAATTCTTAATTAAAATTAAAAATTATTTACATTCTTTGTCAGGTATTTTTCAGAACCACAATGCATTTTTTAAAACATGTACTTTTTTAGATTAAACATCCTAAAATAGAATTTCTTCGTATGAATAACTGTGTTTAATTCGTTTTTTTTCCTCCAAAATGAATTATTTGATCGATAATTAACAAGAGTTCCTTTTCTTTGGTTTAAGGTTTACGCTATTCATAGTTATTATTTCAGAGTCCTTATTATACAAGATGTTAAACATTTAAGCTTTATAAAAAAACAAATTTAGCACGAAAAGTAATAAATGAGAACAACGATAGGTTTATTAGAATGTCGGGATATTCCGGGAGTCAGGAAGCAAAGACCAAAGAAGGCACGATACTGTAGCGTTTTTCCCGTTCTTTAGATGTGAATTAAAACAGTCGAAAAAGGTCAACAAATATATTTACACTAGTGTTATTTACTTCAGCATAAAACACGATCCCTCACGACTACTAGAAATATTTATTTTTACTGTATTTGAGCTGTAAAGGAAAAATACGCGTCAAGATTTTTTTTGTATAAAAACAGCGCCACATACAAAAAAACATATAAGAGGTATTTGGTCACAAATTGAACGAGGAATTCAAAAATTATTTTTAATTTGAAATATCTCAATGGCATACTATTGTTTTCTTTACAAAAATTCAGATCATTACCCGTATGCGCGCCTTTTTAACAAAAACTTTAACTAACTAACATTTGCAGACATATGTTTTTATAACTATCCTTATTTTTCAATGCTGAATCACTCTCTGAAGTTTGTCGCACTTATTTACTAACACCCTGTATATTCAGCTCAATGGTGTTCTGGACGATTCTCGCGAGCCTTTTAGACGTCGTCCAGTATGCCACCAATCATTCCGGAAAAGCTGGTTTCTCGGTGTTTATAATTTCGACAAATAGGAGCCAAAACAATCTTTTTTTAACATATACCATTAATAAATTTTAATTTTCAAATTGTTTTCATATTTGACTTTGATATTTATTATGCACTAGCCCGTTAAGTAATTTAGTACAGTTTGATCGTTTTTAACGTTTTCTTTCGTAATAGGAAATATTTTGTATGTTACGTGCATAAAATCCTCTTATTGATTGATTCACTATACAATATCGAATTTCTATCCTTACTACTTTGTCGTACTATTCTTAGTAAAATGAATCTATTCATAAAATAAAAATTACCCAAACAAAAAATCTTTAAAAATTTCGATTTCAGATAAATTTAAAAGCCAAGCCCAGAATCCCTATACTTAAAAACTTTTATGAGAAGTAAAGTTTGGCATTTTCATAAGTAATGACCTAAAACTCAATGGCCGATATAAGAGATTTTTCCATCCAGCTTGGTTTTATTAAATTTTTGCTGGAAAGACGCAAGGTGCTAACGAAGTTTTTTTCCGGGACTTTGAGATTGGAAAGGATCTAAATAAAGATATAATTTTTTCCTATGTATAGTAGGAAATATTGCCTAGTTATTGAATTTAGATATGGTAATACAAGTTTTAATCGTTTTAATCTATTATATATTAATTTTTACTCTACATACAGTGCTTTCATTTCAAAACGCTCCACCCTTAATAAGTTTCTTCAAAAAAAAAAAAAAAAACACGTCAAATTAGATATACAGGGGGACGTTTAATTATACATTTACTGAAGTTCTGTCAATCACCTCCTCACCCCCAGCTAACCTCACTTTAATATGTCAAATGGGAACCCCTATCGTGTGATACATCATAGTAAGCAGCGTAAAATTCTCTATTCAACCGTACCAAAAAAAAATTAAATCGGTAAATGTGTAAGCAAATAGTTAGCGAAAATGTCTAGAAATAACGAATATTTTATTTACGCCAAACTTTGGTATTTTAAATGTTTATTAATAATACTTTGAGTGTGGTACCTACATCATTTTAAAATTCTTACATTTTTTATAATAGATCATCAAAAAAAAAAAAATACAAGCAATTTAGAAGTTAAAATGTGTGGTAACAAACAGTACATTTAGTTCAAGCAAATTATTTTTTTTTTTAACCCTGGAATACTATCGCTAATACTATTGCTACGTAAAATTTATGTATATATTAAAATACTTGAAACATTAAACTCTTAAAAGGATTACCTAGCAGAAAATAAAAGAATTGAAAAAATACTGTTTTTATAAATATATATTGAATATAAAATTTATAAACGTGGATAAAAAAGGTAGAAAAAAACTAAAAACATTACTGACATATTTTAATTTAAAGGTCCTCAAAAATCGGTTTTTTGCATTTGGGACAGTAGGTAACTGTCATAGGTCTCTTAGCTGAAGGACAAGTTGAATAATTTTTTCTCTTTGGTTATCCTCTGCAATAGGTTCTATATATTTTTCTTGTTCAGTCATATATAAGTTTGTCTACATAATGGTTTTTTCCGCTTGCCAAATAATATTCTGAAAATATATTAAATACGAGTTAATACATGCCATGTTAATCATGTTATAAAAACAAAAACTCAAAGGTCATCGTCTAGTTTTACGGTTAGTATAACATATTTTGGCACATTTAATCAAAGGTATCAACTGACCCTTTAGTTGAGTTGTAAGTTTCTGTAATATATGGCTTTTTTAAATCAGGTTTAATTTTTCCAATAGTGGTGTGCATTCTGGAAATAAGATTTACTGTTTTATTTTGCTTTGCTTTATATAAAACTAAAGTACTTTTGTGACTATATACAAAAATTGTAGTTCCAACTTGTCGTTCATTTTTATTTTCTTTATTATTTGTAGTGGCAGATGGGCTTTAATCTTCCGAATAGTGCCCACTACCGTAAGACTATATGGTTTTGCTACAAACCGATCTACTTATGGCACAGACGTAAACCAATTATTCATGGTACGTTTCTGTGATTCAATGAATAGGCTTCTTCAACTAATGGTTTACCATATGTATTTGTTGATTTACCCAGATATGGTGAGGCGTTGATTAAATATTTCGTCGCCTCATCACAAAGCATTACAATTTTTAGACCATACTTGGACAGTTTATTTGAAATGTACATCCTGAAAGGATATTTTCCTCTAAACCCTACTAATTGTACGTGCCTGGTTTGTAACTTCTTTTACGCAGTCAAAAATTCAAAGCGTCCCTTGCTTGAAAAAGTTTTATTAAAGCAAATTTTTGTTGATAAGTGGTTGTCTTTTAAAGCAGCAGAAAGTATGTATGGACCCAAAAGCGATTTAAATTCCACCAGATTTATTTCAGATACAGTTTATATATATATTATATTTATTGATGCCACTTTATAATTTTTATTTTGTCTTTTGTCTAATTTCCTGATTTGTGTAAAATAAATAAGACTTTGTTTAAGAGTGTATCAAGGAAAAATCACTGAAAGTGTGTAACTGGTTGTAGCAATTACTTAGCCTCTTCTGTTGGATCTGGTCTCACATGATCAATATTTATGGATGGTATTTTTCCTCTCTTTTTAGGTTAAGTTTTCCACATACAACCATTTTTGCCTAGTAAATTTTTAACCTGTGGAACAACTATGCAGTCTAGAGTGAGTAACTTCATCAGGCGTTACTAGGTTATCCTAAAATAGGCATTACAATATATGTGTATATATATCAAAAAGCAAAAAACAAACTTACCGAAGTACCTGGGGTAGACAACCTAGCTTGAACAATATTAGAGTTTTGACGTCTTTTAGAAATTTGAAAAGTACCTGGCTAACAAAATGTGTGTTTCAAGTTATTCTCATACATTTCCTCAATGTCGTTCTTACCAGGAGCAAAATTAGGATCGGCTACGCTATCGTCAGAGTCACTACCTAACCACTTACATCTGTTAAACTTTTTTGAGATATTTTTTGGTAATCTAATACTTGCTATCTAGGCTATATCTAATGCTTATCACTATTACCACGTCAAAATTACATCCTAAATAAAATACGGTTAATACTATGGCTACGTAAAAAATACATGTCGGCTTTTAGAAATTCGGCTTCAACCAATACTGTAAATACACAGATCAAATTAGTTCAGGCGTGTCATACTCCTGATAGACCGCTCAAAGCACTACTGAGCGCCAAGGTGGGAGAAGGTAATAAAATTGTAGTGACACGCTAAATAGTACTGTCCGCACGTAAATATTACGTACAATGGCATTCCAGGGTTAAGTAAAAAATGTGTACCGTTATTTGCGAGAAAAAAGAGTGTCTTCAAATTTTTTGCAAAAATCTTTGCAGTCTTATAACTTTGTATGTGTATTTATTTCACTTATTTTTTTGCGAAACCTACCTAATAGGTACAAAAAAACACTGCCATACCATACAAGGCGCTTAAAAAGCAGGCGATTTATTATTGTTAAAACTGTCAGTGTGATGCGTGCAATTATTCAATTTTAGTTAAAACAGTGAGTTTATAAAATGGTGTATACGCTAGCCGAAAGAATAGAAATAATTTTCCTTTATGGAGCTCAAGATCGGTGTGCTCGCAGAACCGCGAGAGAATTTAAAGAAAGGTATCAAGATAAAAACGTGAGTCATAAATACGTATTAGAGTTGATACGAAAATTTGAAGAGACGGGATCGATTTACAATAAGAAAAAATATGAAAATAGAGTTGTCGATGAAGCATGCCAAGTTGAAGTACTAGGACAATTTGCTATGGATCCAACTTTGTCTATACCAAAGGCCGCAAAACTAACAAATATTTCCACTGGTTCGGTACATAAAGTTTAAAAAAAATAAGTTCTTTCCTTATAAAATTCATATTCTTCATGAACTCGGAGAAGATGATTTTGATAGGAGAATTCAATTTTGTGAAGTGATGTGCCAGCGAATTAATGACGATCCCCATTTATTGAAGAACATTGGTTCAGTGACGAATCGACTTTTTTTTAAATGGCCTGGTGAACAGACATAACTGTAGATACTGAGATAATGAAAATCCGCATGTTTTTCGGGAAGGCCATACCCAATATCCCCAAAAAATTAATGTTTGGGCAGGAATTTATGGGAATGAAATAATCATGCCATTTTTTTTTTTAAAAATTTGACTGGCGAAATTTATTTAAACCTTTTAAAAAATGCAATATACCCTTCCATCATCCAATCTATGGAAAATCAAGTAAATCAACATGGTGCTATATTACTGAATGAAAATAATATACATTTTCAGCAGGATGGAGCTCCCGCGCACTACACTTTGGTACTTGGAGAGTGGCTTGATGAAAATTTTCGAGAAAAGTAGATTGGCAGACGTGGTGCAATCGAATGACCTGCGCGGTCTCCGGACCTAACCCCACTAGACTTTTTTCTTTGGGGCTACTTAAAAAGCAAAGTTTATAAAATCCCACCTGAGAGTATTGAGAATTTAAAAAATAAAATATTTCAAGAATGCAGAGAAATTAGCGGGCAGACCCTTGCCAATGTTTGTAAGGAGTTTGAAAATAGGCTTTTTTATTGTCTTGCTAATAACGGCGCGCATTTTGAACATTTAATAAAATAAATTTGTTAAACTAATTAAATTTGTTTTTCTACCCTACCGATTTACACTTTAATTGCTTCTTGGTCAATCAATTTTATTTTTTCTTACAACCATTGATAGCATAATAAATGCCTTTTAAAATAATGTATCACACCATGGGGTAGCCATTTGACATACCAAAGTTTGGCGTTAATAAAATATTCATTATTTCTAGACATTTTCGCTAACTATTTGCTTACACATCTACCGATTTTATTTCTTTTAGTACCGTTGAATAGAGAATTTTACGCTCCTTACTATGATGTATCACACGATGGGGGCTCCCATTTGACATATTAAAGTGAGGTTAGCTGGAGGTGAGGAGGTGATTGACAGAACTTCAGTAAATGCATAATTAAACGTCCCCTAAATATCTAATTTGACATGTTTTTTTTTTTTTTTTTTTTTTTTTTTTTAAGAAAGTTTTTAAGGGTGGATCGTTTTGAAATGAAAGCACTGTATAGATACAATTTAAAAACTTTCGATGCTTAGATCTGAGAAAGCGAAAAAAATCGTAAATAAATACAAGAAAATAAATCTTCATAATCCTACACAGCACTGGCATAGGTAAAGGTCTTAAAAGATACCTTTCAATACTGCGATGAAAAACTATCTTCGATGTAGTAGCTTTCTTCTTCATTAAATAACCAATACTTAATCCAGTTAGTATTGTATTTTTCATTATAAATTTAATAATTATTTAAAACATTCTAATTATTATAGTAGCATTATTTTTAAAGCTCTTAAATATTTAACGTCTGTAATATTTGTTTTTACTAAGACATAGAATAAAATAGTGCAGGTGATAGTGATACACTGAGAAAAACAGGTTAACTAAATACGTTAGCTAATATTTTAGAAGCAATAACTCTAACCAATTAAATATTAATTGCATCCTCTTAATAACCACAACAATCTTAATTAGCGATTCCTATTTCATGTAAAAATATTTAAAATTTTGAAAATCAGTTTCAGTGCCTGTTAAGAAAATAGATCACAAATTTTTTAAATACTTAGTAAAAACTTAGTTACCACAATTTGGTTTCGTTAACGAACTGCTAAGTTGGCTTTCGTGTATATTCGTCACAACATCTGGTCATGATTCAACCAATGGAATATCAACAAACGGAATAGGAATGTCAGTACCCCTTCCAAATATACTACCTATTTTTCCACAGCTCCTATTTGAATATTGGTGCAAGCGGTATTCGGTACTCGATTGCTTTGTTTCAATAAATATTCCAATAATCAAGATATTTTATAGTGTGATATATTTATTAAACTCTTAATTATCACATATTTACATTTTGCAATCAAATTCAATCTTTCTATCACATTAAAACACTAATTATACTACTTAATTTTGACAGGAATTATTTAATAGAATCGAAAAAGTATTAAAATTAGACCAGAAATATTGCTTTCTGCTTAATTTTTCTTGTCAATATTTTGTAAGTATTATTTATGTTGTACTTCTTTAGGCGTGTTTATAGTTTCCAAATAGTTTTTAAAAATTCTTGTGAAGTATTAGAAGTCCCACTTTACATTGACTTTGTCTAGACTATATATAAATCGACTTTGACGTAGTCAAAGAGCTGATTTATTTTGTTTTGTTTTTCTCGATGTTTAGAAATTGTTTTGGGGGCTAAAATGGGTATTTTAGCTTATTCTCTCAATTTCCTCTCCAAACATTTACTATCTAGGATAGCCTAATAAATGGTATGGAGAAATCGTCTTAAGAATTGTAAATAGTTGTTCATCTCTAGTCCTTAAAAATATAGTATTTTTAGTTAAAAGTACCACCTATAGGGCTCACTATTCTCTAAACTATCCTCTTTTATTTTTATTTTATAGCAGTAAATTATTTTTTATTTTCTTTACATACATATTTATTTCTAGACAGCGGCAGTAAAAAGTCTAGTGTTTAATTTGTAATGATCTTAATCACCGCGAATGAATCAGCTGTTTTCGGCATTTGCGAATCATTTCGATAGCCTAAGTGGCGGGCAAACAGCAATATTCAATTTTTATTTACACGTGATATGGAGAATTACAGCCATTTGCCGCGAGCGTAGCAATGCAGCACCTTAACGTCTTAACGTACAACCCAAGATTCTCTCTCTCTTGCCGTATTTCGTACGTGAACAATGACAAAGAGAAGGGGCGTTGCCGAAGTTAACAAAATTGAAAACGCTTGATTAAATACAAATATGACTTAACATAATCGCCCCTTGAAAGGCTGGACTTCAATTAAAGAAAACAAACGATTTAAACTAAATAGGCTAATTAACTACTAATACTAATAAATAAATTAATTAGCACTCTAACAGTCTATTTAAGTCTATTGAGTTCACTCTGTTGGCAACAACGCGAGTCTGGTGATGCTTCTCTTGAATAGACCACCTTTAATTTTTATGGTTACCACACGAGTGACATTGTCCTTTCTAGGGTGTAACTGTACAATAGTCAAAGGCCAGCACATCGGAGAAAAATAGTCTTCTTTAACTAGTACCAAACTGCCAATATTGAAGTCAGCACCAAATTTGCTGTAAGTGGTGAACATATTCCTTCCGCCAGCGAGACCAGTAATGCTGTCCTATAAGATGAAGATGGCGGTACCTCCTGACAAAGTTGGTCTTATCATCCAACAAATTTCGCTCAGGCAATGCTGTGAGCTCGTGACCAACTAAAAAAATGGGCCGATTTGATCGCTTGCAAGTCATTGGGATCGGATAATAAAGGAACAAGCGGCCTTGAATTTAAAATTGCCTCGATTTGGGTGGTTAAAGTATAAAGCTCCTCGTAATATAACCGCGTCTCATTCATAATACGTTTTAAATGATGCTTGCAGGACTTTACTGCTGCTTCATGTAGACCACCGAAATGTGGCGATGTCGCCGACATAAAATGCCATTCAATATTAGAGTAATTTATGTAATTCTGAACAACCTGCGAATCAATTCATTTCTGATTTAAGAGTACATCGTTATTCGCGCCTAAAAAATTAGTAGCATTGTCACTGTAAACATAGGAACAAACTTCTCCTGAAAACGAACCTTTTTAACATACTTAAAAAACCACCACTAGTCAAATCAGTAATAACTTTAATGTGAACCTTGTTCGATCTACCCTTCTTATCTTTTTATTCGAATGGTCCTGCAATAATCCACTGCAATAGACAAAAGCGGACGTGATGAAGTGACCCACGATGATATTCAGTTTTGCTTTAAAATATGGAACGCATTTTCTAATATATGATTTTACCACTTGCTTGCCTTTAAGTGGCCAGTTTCACTCCGCGTGCGGAGCTGTATATCTCTGTGCCAGTATTTTTGCCTTACAAGAGATATGCATGAAGTTCTATCAATACCGGAATGAAAGGTACGTTTATGTTCGCTATCAATAATAAGTTGTCTAATAGTATGCTTGGCGGGAAGAACTACGGAATGTTTTACGTCATAATTGTTTTGAATTCCTTAATCTTCCACCAACCCTGATCATACCATATTGATCGATAAATGGTGATAAAGCTTTAAGCTTACTTTTTTTGATACACATTGCTTAAGCTCAAGCTTATGAAGTTCTGATGAGAAATGTTGATATTATACTAACTTTATTAAAGTTAATTACGATCGATTTAGTTCAAAAGAACTCAACCTTCCATCGAATCGCTGCTATTTCGAGAATTTCAGTTTATTAAAGAATTTTAAACAGTATGCGACGAGCCGTAAAGTTTATTCAAACTCGAAATATTTTCAACAAATTGTGTATTTAAATTATCTTGTACAACAAAAGCTATATCTGACCGTTTTTTAATATCAGGCACATAATCCCTTGAACGAGTAAAATTAGAAACAGTCGAGAAACTAGGCCCGTGAAGCTATAGTTTTGAGCCAATTAAATGTTATAATTGACCCGCCGGAAATTATATCAGCCGGGTTTTCTTCAGACAAAATATAATTTCAATCTGCAATATTTGTTAATCGATGAATTTCTTCCCGATCTGCAACGAATGTGTTCCAGATTCTAGGCTCATTTGCTATCCAGGAAAGCACAATTGTGGAGTCTGCCCACAAAAATGTTTGACTTATTTCAAGTTTTAGAATTAAGTGACAATTTGCAATTAATTTATCTAACAATAAAGCTCCTAAAAGCTCTAGGCGTGATAAAAAAAAAGGATTTTAAAGGACTTACTCGGGATTTGGTGCATATAAGTGACTTTCGAAATTAGTATATCTGCATTTTCTTCACAAAACATTTTATACATTTTTTTGAAACTTAAAGTTTCTGGTAAGTAGTATACATTTGGATTACCTCTGCGAAAATAATGAGACTATCGACACTTAAAAGATTTTATATGATCACGAAGAGTAGTGTACACTCTTCTGTCAGTTTTTCGAGGTGTATTTGCATGATGACCCCGTCTGTCCTTTGGAGATTTTCCTGTTTTTACAAGACATAACCTTATTCGTCGCAATCTTTCTTTTGAGATTCCATATATGCTACAAAATGCTTTGGCACACACCAGCACTTCATTGACTCTATCTCTTATTTTGTATTTATAAGAAGCTAGATGTTTATGTTTTTGTAGTAAAGGCTCATCCACAGCATCTTCCACTTCATGATTTTCATTATCCTGTGGCATATCTTGATGTCTTCTACGACTACGTCTTTGCCGTGGGGGGCCAAATGATATTAATCCTAAAAAAATATATTATAAGATTTACTATTAAAGCATATTATGTTATAATATCTATTACCAGCAAGATGACTGTTCTGGGCATCTTTAGATTCGAGCATATTAAATTTGGTTAAAGTGGTATTTGTTTTATCTTCTGTAATCTTCTCAAAGCATTTCAAATGAGCACATCTATAAAATATGTGTTATTTAAAAAAAAGCTATAAAATATATACCTTAACTCATAACTAACCTGTAATCTGGCCCAGTAACTCTAGCAGGCTTGGCTATTCCTTTATTATTAAAAAAAAGGTTGACCTTTAACCCTGGCTATTTTATCCAATGTCCTTTTATTGATTTTTGGCTTCTTTTTTTCTGGTATTTCAGTATTGTTCGCTGGATTTTGTCTTTCATATTCCATATTTGTGATAGTAAATGTTAATTTGACACAAGACACGTTTAACCAACAATAAACACTATTCTAACCTAACTTTGTATAATATATCGTTTCTCAAAAAAACAACACTTGTCGTTGACAAGTGTTGTTTTTATGGAAAACAAATGTTGACTAATGTCGTTCTTATGGAACCGACGATTCTTTAAACGCATTTTAGATGGAGATATGTGCATTTTACGGGAAATCTAAACATCAGAGAGCAGCATTGAAACATGTAGAACGCAACAGCGTTGCCAACTCAATTTCAATAAAAAGTGACTAATGCTGTTTTTCCCAGAAACCCGTCAATTATAAAGCCTATAGCTAAGATAGTAGAGCCAAAGGAAATTTCAGATTTAAGACCAATAAATATACTGCCAGCTAGATCTAAGGTCATTGAGAAACATATTATATTTTATAATCAGATATTTAGTTTTGCCGAATCTTTTAATATAATTCCGGTTTGCCAATCTGGATTTAGGAAAAATTTTAGCATTTCGACGGCTTTAGTAAACATATTAAACGACATAAGAATTAACGAGGAACAAAATCATCCTACTTGTATGGCATTACTGGACTTCAGTAAAGCCTTCGATACCATAAATCACGAATTATTATTAGCAAAATTACAATTTTTTGGTGTGTCATGAGGGTATCGATTTTCTAAAGGATTATCTACATAATCGATAGAGTTGTGTGGTCGTTAATCAGGTCTCCACATTTGCTCAAAGACTACCCCAGGAGTCGATACTCTCACCCCTGCTTTTTTCAATATATGTGTCAGATATGCAGGAAACAATAAAGTACTCGAGATTATAACAATATGCTGATGACTCCCAAATATACATACCTGTGAGCTGCGAAAATTTAAATACAGTTCAAGAAAAACTGAATTTAGACTTATTAAACCTAAATGCTTGGGCAGAGAATCACAACTTTAAGTTGAATGCCACTAAATAAAAAAATCTGATATTGTCGGAAAAGAATTTATTAAGGGAAAATATAAAAAATACCATTTCTATTGAAATAAATGATACAAAAATCCCAATAGTAGCAGAAGCAAAAAACTTGGGTATAATTTTCGACCAATCCATGGGTTTCGAATCCCATGTTAAAAACAAAATTAAAGCTGCATATCTAAGATTAAGGCAGCTTTATAAAATAAAAACATTTCTCATCCCAAAACAGAAATATCAACTTTGTAAAAGTCTGGTTTTGTCTTTGTTCGATTATGGGGACGTAATTTATGGAGATTCCTTATCTGTAGGTATCAAAAAGGCTATTCAAAGAGTTCAAAATTCCTCCATAAGATTGGCATATAACATTCCATATAGACATCACATAACACCGTATCTTAACGCTAATCAAATTCTTAATATGAATAATAGAAGACTACACATGCACATGTTTGTATACAGAGTCATAAAAAGAGGACAACCGGAATATTTAAGACACCAGCTTCAAGAATTTGTCCATTCTCATGCAACTCAAAATAACGATTTTTCTGTACCTATCCACAGATCAGCAGCTTTTAGGCGTTCTATTAAATTTGTTGCTGTTCAGATGTGGAAAAGTCTCTCTCAAGAACTAAAGGAATTACCTCTCCAAAGCTTTTTTAAACAAGTTAAATTAAAAATATTTTTGGGTCAAAATAATAATTAATTTTGCTTTTTGTTTGTTTTCTTATATGTACTTGCAAAAAAAAACAGTTTTACGTGTCTCCCACTAGTCTCGCCTGTTCATCTGCATTTCTCTGCATGCCGGTCCTTCTTCTCGCTTTCTCGCATCAGCGCTGCCTCCTTATCTAAGCTGGTATCCCCATTCCCCATTGAAGGTCTATACCTTCATGAGTGTGCATTTCTTTTTTTTATTATTATTTTTCTTGATTTTTTTATGTTTTTACATTCCTATTGAAATATAGGTCCTTTTAGTTTTGGCTCATAAATATTTAAAAAGTATTTATTGCAACTGGAATGTAAATAGTTCTTTAAGGTCTTTAAATGGGTTGTCTCACTTGTACTACAGTTTACTGATGGTGCAGGTAAGCGGTTGTTTTAATTGAGAGACACTCCTATTTGTCATAATAAAATAAATGAACACAAAAATATAACTTCATTATAAAATTGAGAAATAAAATCTTTTTGTATTTGTATTTGTATGTTATCCCGAGTCGTAGTTTGTTTAAAATGCTTCTCACATTCCATTTCTTCAGCAGACAGTAAGGCTCGTGGATTTACGCTACTTGATTAAATAGAAATGTGACTTAACATATATGTTATAATAAAATGCCATAAGTGTGTAAAATCAGTTGACTATTTTTTTGCAACGAGTGTTTAATTTTAATTTACTTCTAAAACGTCACTTCTAAGCTTCTTACGAATGGTAAGAATGTTATAACTTCTTCTAGTGCGATTATAGACAGCTGAAACGTCGTTTTCTTTTAGGAGCCTGGTTATCGGTTTGAAGTTGGACGGAGATAGAATTATGTTGATTATTTACTGATGGCTAACGTTTTTTTATGTATGACTATTTTTGATGAAATTTTTCTATGGGGGTTTTCATTGGAATTATTTTTTATTTGTTTTTTTTTTAGAGAATCGCCAATATAAATTGTTTTTATTTGACTGACGATTTTAAAATTGTAACCACGCAAATCTTCAGAACTTATGGAAAATTTTAATTGGGCTTTTTAAATTTTCATCACTCTATCAGCTGCGTTTTTCCGATTTTAACAATTGATTTGGGCAATATTACTCCTGTAGTGGCTTGAACCCTCTACAAGAAATCTGGCGACTGATCATTTACTTTAACTTATAGCAGTGTAACACCAGCTGCTTTTAAAGCAAATATATTAAATATTTTCGATGCCTTAGAAGAAAGAAGGCTTTGGAAACAAAATAGTAGTCTTATGAATTATGAATTATTTCACGGAACACATTGTTAATAACAGCTTGTTGCATTTTAAGTTATCGAAATTGTAATAACGTGAAGCAGATGTATTTGAATAAATATCCCGAAAGATGGCAGCCAAACATAAGAATCTTAAGGAATTAAGTTAGATTGCAATATTCCCGATAAAAACTAAGTAACGTATTATTAGCTGTTACCAAAAATCGTGGTTATTCAACACGGGAAATTGAAAATAATGCGTAATCATTAAATCCATGGCGTAATTTATTTTAAAATACTACAAGTTTCGTCCGTATATATACAGATTTTGTCAAGGACTAACACCCGGTAATGCAGAGAGGCGTTGAACATTTTGCGAGTAATACGAGAAAATGACAAGATAATGAAGATTCTCCTAACCAGATCACACTGGTCTGGGCCACAGAAAATCCTTGTTTGGTGAAAGAAGTACAACGCCAGGTGCCTTTTAGATTTAATATATAGATCGTGTTATCGTGAGCTACGTATTACCCAAAATAATGGTAACACCGCTTGGTTGCGGCTTGCAGACCGCGTCATTTTTCGTTTTTATTTTTTGAACCGGGAGTCAGCAGACCTCACCTTGCTGTGTTACTGCACGTTGCACTAATAATTTTTGGGCGTTATTTTCGTGTTTTTTTCACTATGGCTGTTTATACCCCTTCCGAAAGAGTTCAACTAATTAAATAGTTTTATGGAGGCAATTCGGCAGTACAATGTAAAGATTTGTTTTTAGTGACATTTGCGAATAGACCGATTCCTTGTGCAAAAACGGTTTTAAATGTAGTTACAAATTTTGAGACATCTTTTTGTCTTCAAGATTATAAAAAATGCCACACAAAACGTCAAGAACCACCTGTTGAAGTGGTCCAGGGTATAAAACGGCGGGAAGAAATGGTTTGAAGTACCCTAGAACTTGATTCGACACGGTCCACTAGAAGTGTTGAAGAGGAACTGGGAATGAGCAATTAAACTATTGCTCGTATGTGGAAAAAATATGGGTAAAAATGTTTCAAGTATTCAAAAACTTAGGAAATATTTCCTGAAAAGGCAAATGAAAACGAATATTTTTTAAAAAATATTTTGTTTTCTAATGAATCTTCTTTTCCATTACATGGCAAACAAAATCCTTCTATTATTCGGTATTGGTCTCAGGAAAATGAGCACAGAAGTTTTTAAGTTTCGTATCCAGTATCCTCAGAAATTGAATGTTTGGGCAGGTATTTTGGGCGACAATGTTATAGGGCCGTTTTTTATTTATGGCACTTTAAACGCCCAAAAGTACCTTGAGTTGCTGCAAAACCAAGTTCTTCCTGCCATTCAAAGCCTACCTGATGTAGAACTGAGATCGGTTTATTTTCAGCAAGATGGCTGTCCTGAACATAATGCGGCTAGGGTAAAAGAATTTTTAACAAATACTTTTCCTAACCGCCTTATTAAAGGGACTGGCGATATAAAATAGCCTTCAGCCTCAGATTTGTCTCCAAATGACTTTTATCTGTGGGGTTACCTTAAGCAGACCATTTACAAGCATGAATTTAGTAGGCCAACAAATTTAGAGGAGTTGCGAAATAAAATTGTCGAAGGTGACAATTTCATTTTACCTGAAACTCTTTTGGAGGTGCGAAATAGCTTTTACGATAGGTTAAGTTTCTGTTTAGCGAAAGAAGGCGGTTTATTTAAGCCTTTTAGTTAAAAAATGATATGTTGTTAAGCTTGTTTATTAGAGTTTTATTTCTGATTTTTTATTATATTTTTATCAGAGTTAATATTTTATTTTTTATTAGAATAACGCTTTAATTTTCATTATACAAAATACAGCATATTAAGCATTTTAAGATTACAATTCTATGCGGGTTTTACACATTGTCATGTCTGTAAAACCCACATTAGCATAAATATTTTAAAAATGCCTGAATTTTTTGCGTAATATTTTGGGACATTTTGTCGCCAAATGACGCAACTCGCATGAAAGTCAGATGTTTACTAATCCCGTCCTCGGGCCGGCCGGGGTGGTGCTCTGTCGCAGGCACTCGTACACGCGCGACGTTGCAAAATTTCGCCTCTATGCGGTTTCCTATAAGTAACGAACAAAAACACGATCTGTATAGGTTGGTATTGTGACAGGAAGAATTTTAGGCCATTTTATTTACCATCACAATTTGAATTATGAGCGTTTCCTTAAATTACTGCAAAACGATTTAGTGCAACCCTTAATTAATTAGTCTCTTGCAAAAATTTGAAACCACTGGTTTCAACAAGAATGAGCTCATACTGCCAGACTAGTTAGGGAATATCTATCAACTAGATTTCCAAGAAGACATATCAGTACATATTTCAAAACGCCATGGCCAGCACATCTTCATGACATTACTCCTTAGATTTCTTTTTTTGGGGGTATGTTGAAAATTACGTTTATAAAAACGAAAAAGCAAATAACAACTTCGAATATTGGTGTTCAAAACTCAATAATATATTGGAATTCACTACAATAGGATGATATTTCTGGTAAGAAAATAAAGGTAATCTTTTTAAACATCGACTGCCGACGTAGATTTTTTTTATTTTGTAATTTTTTATGTGTTATATATTGGTGTGTTTGTTAATTTTTTTCGAAATTTAGTTTGTTTTTCGGATATTTCCAGAACTTCTTGAAATTTTTTGGATTTTAAAGCAACATGTTACTGAGCACCCAAAGTCACAATATTCTTTGAATTTAACCAACTATCCGAATGTCTTACGGTTATGGAGATCCTCGTACTGGCCCTTTTTATCTTGGGTACGTTATATACAGGCCGATGGGGGCAGTATAATTTTAACCTTAATTTTTGGCGTTTATTTATTCTACAGCAAAAGCATAAATAAAAAAAACTGCCGATCAATAAGTAAATTTTACTCAAAGTCAAACTAAGGTAAGCAGTAATTCCCTTGCAATAAAGTTCATTAATATCTGGGCAATATTAAAATGTTATATTAAGGATACACACATATTTTGGATCGGTTAATGATATGTTGTACGGATATATCTGTAATATATCATATATGTAACATTTTATTATTGCATTGTAACAGGATTAGTATATTCTTTGTATGTAAATGATAATCAGTGCAACTTAGCATACCACAAACTAGAATATAGACAAAACTTACCATGAAGAATTTAGCTAGAAGAACCTAGCCCATTATTGAAAGTTTACTAGCTAACTGTAAAAACTACCTAGACCATAATCTTTGGGTAAACAAAGCAAAACCAAGAATATAGTTAGAAAAATGTTCTAGCAATATGTTAAGAGAATAATGTTCTTCTCCACAAAATCAAATATACAGGGTGATTCAAAAGTAAGCGGCATCCTTTCAGGGGCGTAATCCTTGTATAAAAATAAGGCAAAAAGTTCATATTAATATGGGTTCGAAATTGCTTCCTAAGGGAGCTGCGCCCCTTTGAATAGGACCCCTTGAAGACAATTTTTTCTCTATAACTTTAAAACCCTTTAGAATTAAATTTTGAAAATTGGTGTACTGCATAAACATTTCGTTGTGAATAAGATTCTAAATTCAAATTTTTTAAATTTAAAAAAAACAGGTGCGTCACATGGGGGGTTGGTAAGGGTAAAATATCCCTTTTTCTTTTACTCTTTAGGTTATTGTGATTTTGTTTGAAAATTATAAAATTTTAGAGTCTTATACGTAAAAAAGGTACTTTTAGTTCAATTCGATAGAGCGTACCATTTACGAGAAAATCGACTTTGAAAATTTTCTGACTGCGTAAGTTTTTTTTTTTTTTTTTTTTTTTTTTTTTTTGGGTCGGTGGAGAAATTCTTTATGAACACTGGTTACGAGGCGCCGCCCCCAGTAGTGTGGGACTCAGTGTCGAGTCTGTTTCGTCCTATACCCACTAAAACTCCACCGCTGGGTGGTGCCTTGTGGCTCCCTACACTGCGGTCTGCTAAGAAGCAGTCCTATTGTGTCCCATATGTTTAGTCCCACAGATTCAATTCTGTAGCTTCAAGGAAGTCCAGGATTGTGCCCAGTGGTAGATTTCTTATACCCTCTGGTGCGGGTTTCTCTTCCCCCAGGAATGTTGCCCTGGTTTGATTAAATGCTTCACAGAAGCACAGTATGTGAAGAGTTGTTTCGTCCTCCTCATTGCATCCCTTATTTTTTCTTTATTATTGCGTATGTTTAATACATAATAAAATTACTGGATACGCATTTAAAACGAAGTTGGCGGTTGTTTTTTGATTTTTGGCATTTAAATGACTGATAAATGTTATTTTAAAATACAATTTACTTTGTCAAAGTAAAATTAGTTTCATAGAGTGTTTTACAAATTACTATTTATTATTAATAAGAAGGACATTGCCTTTGTTGAGTTTGGTACTTTCTGTTTCTAAGTTTAAAAAGCAAACATGGATTTTACGTATCAAGAACAAGCTGATATTCACATTATGTTTGGAAGAGCATTTGGTAATTGTGTTGAAGCAAGACGATTGTATCATGAGGCATTTCCTAATCGACGAGTGCCACACCGTACGGTTTTCGCAAGAGTAGATCGTAATTTAAGGGAAACAGGTAAATTCAAAAATGTGAGTAATATCGCATAATATCTACTTAAATTTTGCTTAAGGAACATTTCAAAGACAGGAAGTTGTTGGGCGACCAAGAAATGCTAGAACCCTAGTATTAGAAGAACGCGTGCTAGATCGTATTGAAGAAGATCCATCTTTGAGCACTCGCATCATCGCAAATCAAGAAGGGTCCTCTCAGTCAACCGTATGGAGAATTTTGCACCATATGTTACTCTACCCTTATCATATTCAACGGGTTCAGGCTTTGGAAGAGCGAGATTTCCTTCCTCGTGTACACTTCTGTAATTGGCTAGAAGAAAACCGCGTTGCTTTTGAAAATTTTGTGAAGAAAATTTTATTTACTGACGAGGCCGGCTTCACAAGAAACGGAATTTTCAATTTCCACAACAACCACCTATGGACAGATGAGAATCCCCATGCTACGGTACAGAAGGCACATCAGCAGCAGTTTAGTTTAAATGTGTGGGCGGGAATAATCGATGGGCATTTAAAAGGACCTGTATTTATGCCGCAACGACTTAATGGACAAATTTACACAATTTTTTTACAGAATGAATTACCACAAATATTAGAAAATCTACCACTATAATTACGAGCACAAATGTGGTTTATGCACGATGGTGCTCCCCCACATTTAAGCATTCTCGCTAGAGAACATTTAAATAATGCCTATTAAAACCGCTGGATAGGTCGTGGGGGTCCAGTGCCATGGTCACCACGGTCTCCTGACCTAAACCCCCTTGATTTTTATTTATGGGGATATCTAAAACAACTAGTTTATTCCCGCCCTATGCCCAATATTGATGTTCTCGGGCAAAGAATAGAGGAAGGATTTCAGACAATTAAAAACAATCCAAGAATTCTACCACGTGTGCACCATAATCTAATAAAAAGATTAAGAGCTTGCCGTGACGCGAATAGTAATAATTTTGAACACTTTCTATAAATTGTTAAATAAAATGTGAGTAAAAAAGTGTCTTTTTTGTCGATCGTAATGCGAATTAATTTTCATCAATAAACATACGCAATCAGAACATTTTCAAAGTCGCTTTTCTCGTAAATGGTACGCTCTATCGAATTGAACTAAGAGTACCTTTTTTACGTATAAGACTCTAAAATGTTATAATTTTCAAACAAAATCACAATAACCTAAAGAGTAAAAGAAAAAGGGATGTTTTTACCCTTACCAACCGCCGCATGTGACGCACCTAAATAAAATTTGAAAAATTTGAATTTAGAATCTTATTCACAACGAAATGTTTATGCAGTACACCAATTTTCAAAATTTAATTCTAAAGGGTGGTAAAATTATAGAGAAAAAATTGTCTTCAAGAGGTCCTATTCAAAGGGGCGTAGCTCCCTTAGGAAGCAATTTCGAACCCATATTAATATGAACTTTTTGCCTTATTTTCATACAAGGATTACGCCCCTGAAAGGATGCCGCTTACTTTTGAATCACCCTGTATAAAAGGACAAGAGGCGCTTGTCCTTTTATATACTTCTGGGACCACATCTGTAGCAATATAATATAGGTAGACTTTATATAAACTTTCTCCCCCACTGAACAAATAAGAGTTAGTTTTCTCGACCTAGTCTATCTTCTTAGTAAAGTTCATCCTAGATTAAACTGTAATTACCGAATACCTTTGATAGCTGATCAAACATATTGTAATTTTTTTTAAGCATAATACATCTTCTCTAAATGTATTTGCTGTTTCGCATATTTATTCTAAATTTATGCATTTTCCTCTTTGATTAATTTACGTTAATTTATATTCTGAATTGTTATCCAAAAATTCCACTAACTTTTTTATTATAATGTTAAATGTTAGTATTTTAAGAAATTTCAAATTGATAATAATATACAATTATTTTCTTGTCATGATTGATTTTGTTTCTTTGTGATAGATTGAAAATTCTTAAGTCCCTATGCAAGAATTAATTACTTCCTTTACTTTTAACATTATTTCTTAACTTCTAATTAAATAAAGAACATTTCAAAGTTTTAGACTGAAATATTAATAAAACTTGCAAAGTTTATCACAGCAACAATCTTGTTAAATACTTTACTTACAAGTGGGGCATAAATTTTCATTAACTGAGAGTTAACAGCGGTGGCGGCAACGTTCTTAGTAGGTAAGTAGATAATTAGAGTAAGCCATCAATTTCATTAGAAAATCTTCGTGGGTAGCGATAAATTTCGAGAGTGGAGAAATTGGCAACGTCAAAATTTAGATAGAACATATTACATTCTACTCGCTTAAGGTACCCTAAAAATATTTACAGTGAAATACTAGATAATTACTTTCTTGTTAAGTGCTCATTTTGTAAATGTGACTTTATCATTTTATTTCCACTTTAAAAATTAATATTAAAATTTTAAAAATTAATAGGAATTTTGCTGTTAATTCACTATTTTATATTAAAAAACTAAATAAATAAAAAAATTAGGAAGATGTTATTTAGTTGAAAAATAAATCTAAATAAATTAAATTAATGTCACTGAAAAAAGTTGATAAGTTAAAGGTTCAATTCATTAACTAGCTTTTAAACTAAAAACTTCAGTTTTGGGTGCAAGGATATTTAAGCTTCTTTTGCAGGTAACAGGGCATCCTGGCTAACTAGTTTAACATTTTGTTTAAGTTTCACTCATTACAATCCAATAAGTAACTTTTAATTTACCAGAAGTAGGCCTATACTTGTTTACGCCACGTAAATTTATCTAGTTTTTGTATTCGATCTCTGGTTGCAGAATCTTAATAAGATCTATAAACTGAACGTTTAAGTAAATTTGACACAGGCTCGATTAAAACGCGTATTTAACTCTATAATTATATCAAAATTCTTTGTTGTTTAGGGCACTTTTTCATGTTGCTGTTTATTTCATATTAAAATCTTTATCTCTCTATATTAAAAATCTTACGATTACAATTTATCTTTACATGTAAAAAATCTTATTTTATGTTATTTAGTAATTAGAAAAATATACATTTTGTTTTTAAAAATCTTCAATCCCAT
Organism: Anthonomus grandis grandis; assembly: GCF_022605725.1. Classification (NCBI taxonomy): domain Eukaryota; kingdom Metazoa; phylum Arthropoda; class Insecta; order Coleoptera; family Curculionidae; genus Anthonomus; species Anthonomus grandis. Next base: position 40,653,744 of record NC_065548.1, read on the forward strand.
TAATACCTATTGAAAAGTTTTAAATCTTCTTCCGAAGATGACGCTAACATCGCTAGCGAAACACGTGTCAAGAGTAAAATAAAGAGTTTTGCTTAGTGGTAAAATTGTGTCGTAATTTGAGTGTCACACCAAAGGTGCCAACTATAGGACTATTGGTATTTTGTGTATCGGGTTGTTATTTATTATATGTTTTAGCAGTCAGAAGACAATTTGTCATTATTTAGAAAATTACCAAAAAAGTAAAAAAAATTATTACGAGTGGTTAAACTTAATGAAATTTAAACATTTTGGTTATTTTTAAATATCAAATATTCTTTCTTCATGTAATTAACAAATATTTGTTTTTACCTCTAACATAATTTTAAACTAGATTTCCAAGTTCTTTGTATCTTTTACCATCATCCAGAAATGTTAAAGTTTAAATTTAACGAAAGCGTTATCTTTATTCAAATTGTAAACATATCCGTAAACCTTTGGTTTACTTATACGAATACAACGTATTGAGGCGTTTTTCTCACATTAAATGATTATTATATTAAAAGATATTATATTAAATGATTAAGTCATTAAATGACTCAACAATGAAATGTGTTATAAAACCAATCTTTTAGAAAAGCCTAACTATGTATTGTATGTCCTTATTAAGACCTATAAGGCATATGTATTATATTAATTTTATAAAATAGGCCTTAGTTCTTCTGGTTACTGTACCAGGGATTAAGTTACACTAATATGATTCTTAAATAAAATTAGAATCTTAATAGAAAAAATTTAAAAAAAATCACAAAAAGTTACATTTAGTTGCTTTTAAATAGAAAATGGAAATTTATCCTACATATAACAAAAAAATTAATAGAAAATAATAAATGTAGAACCGAAATACATATGTTAAATTATTAAGTAAACAACATCATTTTAATTCTTATTTGCATGCTAGATATTATACAAATACAAAATCATAGTTTTTAGATATAGGTATAGAATATGAAAAGGTCAGCTATTAGTTACAAAATTTCTTAACTTTACCTAATTGAAGATTATCCGTCATTGCTATTATTTACGCGAGTTAAATTCAGATATCGACGAACGGTCTTTTAAAAAAACTTTTATTAACACAAAAGGGCCTTAAACTAGGTGAACAAAAATATGAACAGCAAGGGTATTAGCCGAGGCTTTGACACAATATTAATGTTAACGATATATTACCAGCGATTCCTTAAATATAAAAATAGTCCTAAGCTAAGCATATTATAATGTAATATAAACAATTAATTGTGGTTTGAGGATATGTCTCGCGAACCACTTCACCGCTTAATATTTTGATATAACACATTTTAATTTTTTTAACAGGTACATTAAACATTCGGACATTTGCAGACTTTAGCACCTGGATTTAGTTTAGATTTTAATTAGAATTTGACTTTAACAACATTCACACTAGATATTCTTTGATTTTGACATTTTATGGTTTCTTAAGGTTTAATTAATAGTTTTAGCAACTTTCTGGTAAAACAAGTTTCTACTTTAGTACCTTCTTTTGAAAGAGTCGAAAAACAAGAATGACTGAAAAAAATAGTTTTTAGTGCCCTAGAAGTGAATATAACTTCAAGTAGAAGTGTTGAAAACGAACTGAAACCATAAATCAGTATTAGAAAAAACCATGGATAAAAATGTTACAAACATTCCAAAACCAAGGAGATATTTCATGAAAATTAGTGGGGAAGAATGGCATTTTGTAAAACAATAATTAAAAAAAAATAAAATTTTTGTACTAAATATTTTATTTTCAGATGAATTTTTTTTCTATTACATGGGAAAACAATACTTCTATTGTTTAATAATAGTAGTTTTTAATTCCGTACTCAGGATCCTCAAAATTAAATTTTTGGGCTGGCATTTTGGGCGACTATATTGTAAGGCAATTTTTAACTGATGGTTCTTTAAACGTCCAAGAATACCTTAAGTTTATGAAAATTTCAGTTTTTTCTGGCATTCAAATCCTTCCTAATTTAATCCTGGGATCGGTATATTTTCCACAAGATTTCTGTCCTGTCAATAATACGGCTATGATATCAGAATTTTCAATAAATACTTTTCCTAACCGTCTTAGAGGGACTGGCGATATTAAAGGGCCTCGTAGATCTCCAGAATTGTCCACAAATGACATGGAAATTGTCTTCAGGAGACCGCACGAAGCCCACTAGATAATTAGACTGGATGTGGGAATGGTTAGATACACTTGCAAATTGGTCTAAAGTTGTGTTTCATATCTTGGAAATTGAATATTATTATTCCAGATATATAAGCAAGTCTTCGTGAGGATCTTTTGTTATTTATACATAGGGCTACAAGAACCACTTAGATATGTATCTTAAGGCGTGTAATATATAAAATACTATATCACAAAAAGTAAATGTACCAAGTAACTCCATAAGATCCACATTAGAGTCACCCTGCGAGCTTCGTAATGTGAGTATGAAACTTAGGTTGCTGTCAATGATGATCCCAAGAAACCTTCCTGCAGTGTGTTGTGCAACTTGTAGACGCGCAAGAGTAACATATTCCAATGTTCCCTCAAATCTCAAAACTTTAATCTTCTAATAAAGAAAGTTTGAATCGAACCATTGTTTAGCCTGCAGAAGGTCTGTAGTTAAAGTATTAAAAAGGGACTCACTATTAAGACAATGCTAGAGAATCGTGGTGTCATTGCCAAATAAGGTAAATTTTTCCTTTATTACTATATAAGTATTAAAAAACTAGTAATGCCGGTATTTAAAATTTTCACTAAGCTTAGTAGCTTATGTAATCGTGTTGCTGCAGTCGACGTGATTAATATATTCTATAATCGAAAAAAAAATTAAATGATTTGTTAGTCAATAATTTCTAACATAAATTTTAGCCCCTAGCCTCAATCCTCTTCTGATTCCCTTCAAGAATTATTTTGGTATCCCACAAACTAACAAATAAATAAAGGTTTCCAATTTAATATAAAGTGGATCTGACTGTAAAATTTAATTTTTTTTGTGGAATTAAAATTTCCAAACTTTATAACGGCTATTCTACTAAGAACGTTTTACTTTTGTATCTAGAGAAGTATGACTCAATCGCCTGCGGAAAAAAATTTTATTACGAAAGAAACGATGAGAAATTGCTAAATATTATTTTCAAATTCATAGAAAGGTCGCAAGACGCAATTTCTCTGGCAAATAAGAAAATAGGATTTTTCGGAAATTTCATATTTCTTTTGTTTGTAACATTTTGCCCTATCTACTAAAATAAAGCGGTTGTGGAAGGTTAGATCTCCTTTTATTTAAATGTTATTCATTTGGAACTGGGTTAGTTTTATTGGTTTTAATCAAGCGAATATTAAACGACCGAGCTATTTATACAATAATATTATGATTTTAAATATAATATGTATTATATATATTATATATAAATATATATAATATAATATAATGTGTCGTATAATATATAATAAAATAATTGTCGCTATCGACGGTACTATTTGAAGAAATACAAACTTATTATCAGGTAGCGGTCTGTGACTAATAAAACTCATTTGTTCATTCTCAATATTTCGTCCTATATTTTAGTGACTTTTTCAGGATAACCACAATTATTTTATTCTAATACGATGGGTTTTTATCGAGATATTAGTATTTCATATGGACACCCAACTACAAGATTGATGAAGCAATGGTCCAATCTAAGTCAAAAATTGGCCAATTTTAATAGAAGAAGATGCAGAAAAGATAGTATTTTTCCTAGTCATATTAAGAACAGTAGAAAGAATTTGGAGGTTGCACTGTTTACAGGTAACAATATGGTTTTAACAAATAAGGTTGACTGCTTCATTAAAAAATTAAGTAAGCAAAAAATTTAAATCTTGAAATTAAAATAACTTGCAATAGCATTTCAAAAACCAAAGACATTCTTAAGAATTTAAAAGAAAGATTAAAAACAATTTTACCGAATACTGTAATAAATGAGGTGGATAAAAGAATGAAACAAAGTTTTAATAGGATTTTCAATAAAGTTAAAGGAAATAAATTTACTTAAGTCCAATAAACCTAAAGAGTCAAACTTTGAACAACAACCTTTATCTTTAGACAATGAAAAATGGTTTTTGAAATATAAGTAACGTTGACATCCCCAGGGACATATCAAATTTTTTATCTTTAGGGCCAAAACTTAGCATGCCGGCAACAAAAAAAGAGATAAAATTCGAAACAATTTTGGAAGATATAGAAAACATTATTGAGTAAACCCCCAATAATTTAAAGGATGTATTAAGAGCTAGAGCGACTAATATTGTAACGAACTATTATTATTATTCTCAGAATCTACCTTCATCACCTTTTAAGGCGACATTCAAAAAAACTGCAACTTTTTTAAAATAAAATCCACAAAATATATAATTTTGCAATCTGACAAAGGTGGATGCACTGTAGCAATGAATAAGGAAAATTACATCCAAAAAACACCAGAACTACTACAAGACAGTTTTGACTTACAATCAACTACCGAGGGACCCTACCACCTCCATTTAGATAGCACACAATAATTTAATAAAATCACAAAGAAAAAAATCACTGATATCGAAGCATCAGTGATTAAAGTGATAAACATCAGTGATCAAATCCTTAACAATTTATAATGCATCTTGTCCTAAATTGTATTGTCTTCCAAAAGTAGACAAACCTAATATTCCACTACGTCTTATTGTCAGCTCCATTAATAGTATCACATACAACCTATCAAAATTTCTATCCAAAATTTAAAAAATTGCTTTTGAAAACATAAATAATTATAATATAACAGATATTTTCACATTTATAAATGCTATTAACGGTTTTCATTTACCCAATGATCACATTTTAATCTTCCTTGACGTGGTTTTATTTACAAACATTCCACCGGATCTTATCACAAAAATATTAAACGAAAAATGGGATCTTGTAGCACCTCACACTTCATTATCGAAAAATAATTTTTTTAAAATAATCAACTTTACTTTTAATAATATTTACTTTAGTTTTAACAACAATTTTTATAAACAAATTTTTGGTACCCCAATGGATTCACCAATAAATCCTATTTTAGCGACTATTGTTTTGGATTATCTATTAGACAATACTATCCCCAACTTACCTTTTATCATACCTTTTATTTATAAATACGTAAATGATTTAATTTGTGCTGTTCCCCCTGATCAAATTGAAACCACATTAAATTTGTTTAATTCTTTTATTTGAAAATTACAAAAACAATAAAAATAGAAAGAAATCGAATCTTACCTTTTCTTGACACAAAAGTTATCCGGACTGATGATAATACAATTATTTTGGACTGGTATCAAAAAAATTTTAAATAAACTAATCTATAAGTTTACACTCAGTATAGTAAATATTTTCTTAACTGTGAATCGCGGGACCCAACAAAATTTTTTTAAATTTTTTTAGTAACGAAATCACTAGTTGTGTTTGTTATTACCGGCAGACAGTCGCATTGCTTAATGTCTATATGTATATAAGAATAATTATAATATTAAAAAAAAATTTTTTCGTTTGTTTATGTGTGAGATGTTCAACTGACTCTGTGTTGTTCTTATTATCCTTAAGTTATACTTATTGTCCTTTTGTTTGCAGTTTAATTAGCATGTAAAGTTCTTCATTCGCTATTTCATCATTTTGTTCTGTTCAATTCTTTTATATAATAACATACTTTTTTACTCTCTTGTAGTTTCTCCTGATAAAGTCATGAAAATATAGGATGAAATGTTGAGAATAAATAAATGAATTTTATTAGGTACAGACCGCTACCTGATAATAAGTTTGTATTTCTTTATATATATATATTTTTTTAGAAAGTTGATATTTTATAAAAGTGCGCATTTTTTTAAAATAGTAGCTGCGTCATAACTTATAAAAATTGTGATATTAATAAAGTTAGTTATGTAAATTAGTTTATAGTTAAATAAAACTCTAGCTCCAAAAATATAGTAAAAATCATTTATACATACACAATGCCACTTTTCACGTAATTATTTAGGGATCTCAAAGAACCAAGATGGAAACAAAAAAAAACAGGATCTTAGATTTACTAAAAAAAGTCAACATACTGAGACATAAAGTTGAAAGAGAAATCACTGATATCAAAACTAAAACTGCATACATCAAAACGGTTTAGAGGACAAGGAATAGAAATCGTTTTATTTCTTACGATTTTTTTTATTTTTGTTGATACTTAACAAATAGTTTAACTTAAGTAAGGCGTATTTATTAAATTGAAAAATTTATTTGGTACAAGTTTTGCTGCCAATATAGAAATTATTTTAATTGTGCATGCAAAAGTCAATATGCAAAGGCAGTATGCAGTCAATATATAGTAAGAAAAGTTTATAAAGAACCGGTGACATCAACAGGCGGCAAAATCCGCGCATCTCGTTATTCTATCGATCGGGTCAGATGACTATGTCGAGGTCTGAAGACAGTGGAGGCGGCACACTTGTTAAAATTATTAATATTTATTTGTACTAGAGTTTAAATAGCCCTAGATTTTTAGTAGGTATAGCTAGCGATATTATAAGTGCGTTTGATTTAGTTGAAATAGCAACTAAGAATGCATATATTTGCATTAAATTGCTCCGATATTCGTTTAAAAAAATGTAGATAGATTAAAATTATATTTTTTAGCATTGTGATGTGCCCATAAAAAATGTAATAAAAAATAGTTTTACTTACAGGAGGATGCAGTTCGCTAATTATTTTTAAAACAGGACTTCAAATAGGTAGCTGAAAATTATTCTTTATTCACATTTTTTTTAAGGATTAGGTATTTTAAACGACTTGTGTAAAGAAACAAATTGGTATAAGCTTAAAGTTTTATTTTATTATTTTACATATTATATATTTTTATTCACTATCAGATAGTGTATTACAACCTAAATCAGATTCATCCGATGGAGACCATTCGATCTCTTCATCAGATGAGCCTGTATTTACTGTAAATTTTAAAAAATCCAATGCTTCATCAAAAAGGTGATGACTTTCGAAATATTATTTTTTTATGTTGTTTATATGGTTGCAAATATTTATCCACTCATCATTCAAAATTTCCGCAATTTTACTTACCTTTTACAATAAAAATTGGATAGTCTAACTAAAAAAACTATAGTCTATGTCACTATTATACTTTAAAAAGAAACACACAACAAATTTTGAATGCCTTATAACACGATTAACTCACTTCCCATACGAGACGGCACTGAGTAGGCCTTCAGGCTACGTCATAGGCTTAAAATCCCCGGCAGGTACAAAGAAACGAAGTACGGCGGCTGCTTTGTTCTTGCGGTTTCTTTAATAAGAAGCGAGAGAAAATATATTGCGCTCGTCTTTTCTCTCTGCCACCGGATTTTCTATCGATTTTGTGTTGAAAAATGGGTTTGTGCGCATATTGAGCAGCCGGTTCTTTATAAACTTTTCTACCTATACAAATCTAAGACACAGTTACGAGCTGTTAGTATGATACAGAAAGCGTAAGATGGCTCTGCAAAATAATTAGCGTGTCTGTACGTGGTCTCTTAGTTTTTATCAAATAATTGGGAGTAAAGTAGTAAATAGTGGTAAATAGTGCCTGAAAATTGTATTTAATAATAATAATAATAATAATTCGTTTATTAGGACCAACAATATTAACCAAAAATACAGAAATTTCAATGCAATATGTCCTAAAAGGCTCCTCAGACACCTTACAATAGAAGTGTTGTAAGGCACTGCTTAAGCCCAAACACAAATAAATTAAAACGTTTACATTTTTAAATATTTAGAATCTAAGGTAATCATTACAAAATAAGGTAGAGTAACAAAATTGAAATAAACATAATTAAAAATAAATGCAAAATACAAAAATACATAATGGCCAAAGCAAACACATAATTTAAAATCATAGAACCATAAAATACTTAGTATAAATTTAAAATGTAAAATAGAAATACAGAGATATAAATAGAAACACAAAGCAAAAACAGCAAACAAAAACACAAGAAATCAAAAAAAAAATACAATAACTCAACACGTAATTTAAAAACCATTTTTCAAGAAATCACAGCTATTTAAGAGATCCAGTTAGACAAGCTTACCCCCATAATTCAGTTAGAGCCTATTTGTTCAACAATCAGAATTTGTTTAAGTCGTTTTTTAAAGTTCAACAGCGAAGTGTTTGAAAATGACGGTGAAAATAGGTTTATAGTTTTAGCCGCACAATATGAAAATGATCTTTTAAATATTTCTTTTCGATGTCTAGGTATGGACACTTTATCATTAAAACGCAAAGGTCGATTACAAGCATCAACTCTAAATTCAAGTTTCTCAAAAAGATATCCTGGTTTTTTTTGTTTTAAGAATTTTAAAGCAAAATGTATTCATGTGTAGTTTTCTACGATTGTACATGTTAAGCCATTTTAATTTACGTAAAAACGGTGAAGTGTGTTCGTATCTACGGACGCCATAAATTAAACGTAAACATGAATTTTGTACTTTTTGAATCCTTCTAGATTCAAAACTATCAAGACAAGGCCCATAAATAACATCACAGTGATTAAAATGGCTTAGCACTAACGAATCACATAGCAATAATTTAATATCTTCTTATAAAAAATGACGACTAGAATAAATAAGACGGAGAGTTGAATAAGCTTTTTTCAATTTTGAAGTTATATGTTCCCAAAACCGCAAATCACTATCTATTTCCAATCCCAAACTCTTGGCATGTTTTACAGAAGGTATATTCACGTTGTCAATTTTAAGACTTAGGCGCTCCTGGGCAACTTTTTTTGACACTTCATTACCAAAAATAATAAAATTTGATTTGGCAGGATTAATTCTTAAATTATGATCAGCGGAGGTTTGACAAACTCTCTGAAGGTGAAGGTTTATATTCTCGTTAGCAATGTCGACTTCACTTATATTAAAAGAATAGTAGAGCTAAGTATCATCAGCGTAAAGATAGTAATTGCAAAACTGAAGACTCAATAAAATTATAAGTATAAATTGTATAAAGGAGAGGACCCAATATGCTTCCTTGTGGTACCCCAGCAATAACTTGAAGACAGTCAGAAAGCTTGTCCCGATACATAACCTGCTGTGATCTATTTGCAAGGTATGATCTAATAAGCCATGCAGATGACATACTAAAACCAATGTAATGCAAAATTGACATGAGAATATGATGATTTACCATATCAAAAGCCTTACTATAGTCCAATAGGATTAAAGCACTTGTTTTCCCGTCATCAACCGACTTAATCAGATCATCTGTAACAGCTGCCATTGTGGAGGAGCAGCCGAATCCTGGGCGAAAACCAGATTGCTTTGAAGGAATGATATCAAACTCACCAATAAATGCTCTCACTTGACCTTCAAGTACCTTTTCGAAGATCTTCGACAGGGCCGGAAGAATGCTTATAGAACGCAAATGATTAAATTCAGTTGGTTCATTAACTTTAGGTAAGGGAATTACATATGCATGCTTCCAACGCTGTGGAAAATAGCCAATTTCAATGCAGACATTAATAATATGCGTGATGTAAGGAATAATACGAGGGCAACAAAGTTGAATTAGGTGGGCATTTATTTGATCAGACCCAAAAGCTTTGCTTTTAATGTCAAATATAATTTTAGTGACTTCTGCCTCTACTACCGGTTCAAAAGTTAATATATTTGTTATACCTTCCTTAATGTGAGTACTATAAAAGTGAATTAGATCATTATTTAACGGATGAGTAACCTGTGTTGGATTAGCAAAAAACGAATTTATATTGTTTAGGTTTTCAGTTAAATGTTTAGGAATTTTATTATTATTCTTTGATCTTGTTAAATTAAGTTTCTGCAGCTCTGCCCATTTTTCCTTCACAGTTGAAATTAAAAATGTATCCCTCAAATAAGCCCTCTTCTCTGCTCTTATAGCCCATGTTGTATAATTTCTCAATTCTTTGTACCATAGTACAAGTATTTTTTTAAAGATGGCCATATCCAAAAGTAAAGCAACAAACAATGAAAAACTAATGCAATTTAGAAGCTGGAGGAGAGATTAGAAGAAATGCGGGCAACATTCGACAGCCAACTAAAATAAAGCAAAAAGACTTCAACTCTTAAAGTAGAGCTAAATCGGTATCTACTGATTTATCTGAGGACACAAATGTAATAAATTCAGTAAAGAAACAATTTTTACACTTCGAAAGAATAGTCATTGGTAGCCTAGATCACATTCAGTCGAAGATACTACATTTAAAAGTTGATACAGGCAAGTCGTCTCTACAAATAAATAAAAACAGTAAAAAAACATTACTAATTAATTAAACTTTAATAATATTCAACATACAGAATCAAATATAAATACTGATTTAAATAATATTGCTTTTTATGCACAAGAATACAATTTAAAAAGTAATCCCTCTGAATCTCAAGTGATGGTCTGTCATTCAAATTATCAGAATAAAGAGTTCGTCAAAGACAATTTAAATATTAAAATCAGAAATGTTTTTATACCAATTAAGGATTAGATAAAAAATTTAGGAAGGTTTATGGACTGCGAACTAAGATTTAAAAGTTATATCAATAATAAATTGAAATTGGCATATCTTAGATTAAAAAATATTTCACACTTAAAAAAATATCTTCCATTAAAAACTATATTTATTTTGCGCAATACAATATTTACTTTGCGAATCCTTTGTAATCTCTCTCTTTGATTATGGAGATGCTGATTATACTAATTCGATTTCTGGTGTACTTTGTAGAAAAATTCAAAAGTTACAGAACTCATGTATGCGATTTGCTTACTCTATACCTATAGACACAACACATTAAAAGACATACAAAAGTAATTTTATTCTCTTAATAGACCTATTTTTATTTTATCAATTAGTTCTCAAAAAATAACTGTTCTGATTAAACGTGGCTGACATTTTTCGAAAATTTAAATCTTGCAATTTTGTTGCCTGTATAATTTTTTTTTAAATTATTCACGTGTTATCTCTAATGAAGAAAGAAAAATACATTTTGAAAATTCAAGTTATTTTGATAAAAACGTCAAAATATGCTGCTATATACCTGCGATATTTCGACACTTTTGTTGGTTTAATTGTTTTTATTTTGATATCGGTGTTCTGTTACAGTGAGCAATAACAAAGAAAACACGAAGTATTTGATTATTCTAGTCCTGGTGATATTAATAAAAAAAAAACAAAAAAATTTTATAAATGGGTTCAGATTTCTTGAATTTGTTAAAGATCTCTTTTGTTTGGTGTTTACCTACTATGATAGTAGTATTTGTATGGGTGTAAATATAGTTTTACTGACAATACTAGATATTTTTTATCTCCGTCAATTATTAAATAACCCATATTCAGGTTATCTCTTATTTATTTATTGTAGGGACTATAACGTCATAAACATGGTTTTATGAAAAGAAATATCCTTTTAACGAGAAACGACTACTAGCTTTAACTACAAACAATTAAGAAATTACACTTGAATGAATCTTTATTTGAAAAGAATACAACTACAATTGTACAGTAGAAACTACAATACAACCTATGTTTAAGCATCGTGAAACTAATGGGAGAAAAACAACTTAGTTTGTTAATAAGATGGTTATTAAACATAACACCAGTTATAAAATGCTACGTAATAAATTAATTACAAAATATTATGACCTAGTGGATAACATATATATTTTTTTAAATACTAAGAAGTAATAAATCAATTACAAAAAAATTTACTTAGTAAAATAGGGATAAAATATTGTAACTATTTAAAAATTAAGTATTTTTTAATATTTGTTCTTTTATTAAACGCCAAAATACTAACACATAAATAAATAGTACGAAATAGGAATAAATACAATTAGTAGTGACAATTAGTAGTAGCTCCACTAAGCTAGGCATTAGTTTGCAGGCCATGTGCAGGCATGTATGCCAATATGGATTGCCAGTGTGTAGATTGACCCCATCCCAAGATATCATACATCATTGGACTCTGAAACATACCCATGTACGTAATTCTACTAATGTCTGTTATTGTGTATAGCATTATTTTTCTTAGTAAGAAGTTGACACTTTCTAGTTTGAATAATAATATATGTGGTATAAAAGAGAGCTCCTTATCCAACATAATTCCTAATAATTTTGTTTCGTTTTCAATTATTAATACTTGTTTTTTTAAAGAAAATTAAAAGTGTATTGCTTTGTTTAGGTTAAGAGATAAAGAATTTAAGACAAACCAATTTTCACATGCATGCATTGTTGAGAGTTGTGTCATGTGCTTGTTGTAAAACTTTATGCGAGTTATAATATGTCTTGTCTTCCGCAAATTGGATGCATTTTCCAGACTCTGGACAGAATTGTTTGAATAAATGATGCATAAAATTGGTCCAAGTATCTATCCTTATGGTATCCCTCATAGTACCGTTTTTGTTGTTGACTGTAAGCCATTTGTTTCCGTGACTTGTTGGTTTTTATAGAGATATGATTTTAGAAGGTTGTAGGGAGTTTCCCTGACCCCATAAGCCTCGATTTTATTTAGTAGTGTCTTATGGCAGACGCAGTCAAATGCCTTTGAGAGGTCGCAGAACGTAGCCACCACATATTCCCCCCTCTCTAATGCATCGACCAGGTCCGCCACAAGGGTAAGTATTGCACTGTTTGTAAATAATGTTTATCCTGAAACCAAACTGTGTGTTGTAATCCTAACTGAGTAAGCTAGTTCTACTATTTTAGAAATAGCGGATATCGTAGAAATTGGCCTAAAGTTATTTAAATCTGTTTTTTCGCCTTTTTCTTTAATAGATGGGTGTGACTCTTGCAAGTTTTAGTTTGATTTGAAATATTTCTGTAGAAAACATATGTTTACAATTTTAATTAGTGGTGTTAGAATGCCGAGCCTTAGTTCTTTAAAAAGTTTGTTGCTATGTCGAAAGATATCTCTGGCAATGCTATTTTTGAGTTTTATTATGTATAACCTGACCTTTTCTTCATCTACTGCTGAAAGGAATAAACTATTTTGGGCTGAGGTATGGTTTTTTACAAGATCTATTGCGTTTATTTTTTATTGTAGTTTTTTTTCTGCTATTTGTTTAGAAACGTTTATAAAAAAATTGTTGAATTTATTTGAATCTATTTTTGAGAAAGGCATACATTTTTTTTGTAAGTTAAAAAAAACTCGCATAGCCTTTTGTTTTTACAATACGCTTCGCGTATTGTAAAAACGCATCAAGAAAAAATGGTGGAGGTTCCGACTTGCGACACATAAACGCTAATAACTTTTGTTCTATGGCGAATTTTTTTTTCTAGTTTTCACCGTTTTATGTGGGAAGGTTAAGGCTACGTGATGATGTAAATTTTTTTTGGCCACGCCGGGCGTGGCAAAAAACCGCTTTTTTCGCGAAAACAGTCGGTGCAGCAACTTGTGGAAAACTGACTGAGCCGAATTTTCTGAAACTCATTGACGTCAAAGGCCTTTATGCAAAGCAACTCCCAAAGGGCGCTTTTTAAGATAAACCCTTTAAAAGTCGGATTTTTCTGTGAATGAATTTTGAACTTTTTGCGCGGTACCTCGCGGACTTAAACGGTTATGGGGCCTAAACGGTAAAGTTTCCGACAATGCGGACAAAACAGCCCTTTTCTACGTAAATGTAGCTTTCTTTTTTGTTAAAACTATTTTTTTCAAAAAGAAACTCCTTCCGAGATAAACGAGCTCAAACTTAAAAAAATTTTTTTCCAAAAAAAAAAAAGTGAATTTTTCGAGAAATGATTTTTTTTCTACTTCTAAAAAATTTCATAATTTTTTTTTGTTTACATCGTTTGAAAGCTTAACCCTTTAGGATTAAATAGAGGTATTACTCATGGCGCTAGGTATTATACAGGGTGAGCTGTGTTAACAAATATAAACCCCTTTTTGAGCCTTTTTTTGACCGATTTTTTCTATTTTTCTTAATAACTCTTTATTGACGACACCTAGAAATTTCAAACTTTCAGCGTTTTAAGAACTTTTTAATTCCTATTTTTCGACGTACTTTACAACCTTCTACGTAGAGTAGTTTTTGCTCTACACCTTTTTTTAACTTTGACGCTTAATACCGGCATACCTATGACACCTACGAAAACCATTTTTTTTCTGAAATCACCGGACACTATCTGGCTATAATCCACTAAAAATTCGGCCCGTTTGCGCTACGAGTTAGAGTAGGAAAAGCGGTTTGAGAGAAGGATGGAGGATGTCTGGCAACAATTATAAACGCGTCGTGTTCGTCTCGTGACGTCATGAGTTATTTTATTAGTGAATATTATTAGTATTATGGGGACAATTTTACGCGGTTTCTTGATAAATTATTAGGATAAATAAGACGAATATAAATATTAATAAATATATATTTGAAATATACAGAGGGTATTGATATTATGGAACATTTATGAGCATAATAATAGTACATAAATAGAATTATACGGGGGGTTTTAAGGTTTTAAGGCATTTATAAGGAAAATAATATTTATAATAATAGTAATATTAATCTACAGGGTGTTTTAAGGTTTAAGTGCATTAATAAGGAAAATATTACTTATAATTATAGTAATCATATTATAAAGGGTGTTTGAAGGTTTAATGACATTTACAAGAAAGATAATATTTATAAAAATAGTAATAGCAGCATAAAGTTAGGACAAGGTATAAATATCTGGAAAAAAAAATAGTAATAATAGTTTTATTTTAGTTAGGGTTCTTTTAGTGGGGGTTGCTAAATTGGTAATAAATTTATATTAATAGTTTATCAATTTAGAAAAAAAAGACATTGATGCGGTGTCAAAAAAAGGTGTATTTTTATATTTTTTTTACTATATTATTGAGATCACGGCTTTCATAGCTTCAATTCAATAAGTTGATAAATTTTTTTATTCGTTTTTTTTTTCTTTAAATTTTTTTTATTTTATTATAATTGCCTTTTAAAATAAAAATTAAAAAAAAAACAAGAAACAAACCACTTTTTCCTATCCTAATACATTGCTTCTTATGGGACCTGATCTTCCTCTTTAGATTGTGACACTCGTATGAATCGTGGAAGAATTCGTCATAAAGCTTTTTTACTAGTTTTTGAATGGTCTTTAACCAGAAAAAAGAAATTTTGAATTCGGAGCATATTTTGAAAAAATGGTCATTTTGACCCCGGATTTTGTTCGAAAATCGAAAATTGCAAAGAAATAGGGTTTCTGTTTATTTTAGAGTCAAATTGGTAATAACGGTTTTTAAAGGTACTCTGAAGTAGTGCAAGATAGAAAAATAAAAAATTGACATTTTTCCATAGGACTCTTGATAATTCGATATTTATGTTTTACAGTTTTATTCAATTTTCTCCGATTCTATAATAGCTAGAACCAATTCGTTTTGAGGCGAATACCTCTTAATATACCCAAGAACTTTTATTTATTACAAAAAGTTGTCAGAGTTATAGTTTATTTATAAAAAAATAAAAACCATTTTTTCGAAATTTTTCGTGGGTATTCCTTTTATATATTCCCCTTTCGATTCTCGCCCAAAAAAAAATTATTTTTTTATTGAGTTTTTTTACTGGAAATTGTTAGTTTAGGGCTTACTTTAAAATCGACCAATAATCATTTTAGGAAAAAAAAATTGTACGGGGGAAAAAACCAGTTTTCTTTTGTTTTTTCCCACATTTTTACTTATATCTCGGCTTCTATAGTTTCGATTCATTTCGTTTTTGGTTTCTTTTATTCCTTATTCTCCTCATGTCAATTCTTTTTATATCTTATTTACTATAAGCTTTTAAAAATAAATTTGAAAAATAAAAAAAATCGACATAAAAACACGGTTGTCTTTTTCCAATACTCTAATAAATGGGACCCTCTTTTTCCTTTATCTTGTGACACGGATAAATCGTGGAAAATTTATTTATAAAACTTTTTTACTTAATTTTGAATGGCCTTTAAGGTAAAAAAATACATTTTGAATTTGGAGCATAATTTAAAAACGTAAATGAAATTATCTGCATACTATGGCGAATACGCCATAACGTTCGTCAGTACAACAGTGTATTATAATTGAGGACTCTGTTTTAGCGTATTTACCATAGATGGCGCATTATAATAAAATAAGAAGGTATCATTGAATATTGCTTATTTTTATACGAGTTACTTGAGAGCGGAGCGTATTGTAACACATCATGGTTCTCTGAAGCATGATACCCAGAAATAAGTAAGTAATATTTCAATGAAATTTATTTCTGATTATAATAGATAATGAGACCTTCCCTTTTCTCTCGGTATTTACTATAGATGTAAATTTTTTCGAAGTACTAAAAAAAGAAAAAGTTGGGTAGAGCACCATGCCGAGACTAAGGTTGAACTCAGAGCCTTATGAGGATACAGCAGGTCTCTTCCCCACTGCGTGTTTAGGGCACTCCTTGGATAATTGTGGAGATTTTTTTTTGTAGTACTGACAAAAATTTTAAAAATTTCTACTGGTCCCCACGAACCAAAGTAGACGCTTCGCGTCAAACAAGTAGACGCTTCGCGTCTACTTGTTTTTGGAGTTAATAATTCTATGTTGTTTACAGACTTTTTCTGTTCTTTAAGTTCATGTTTATCTGGATTCCGAGCCTTTTTTATCGGCTCAGTTAGGGTTAAGTTGTTTTGTTTTGCAAAACGAACTTGGAATAATATATGGTTTCTTAGAGTTTGTAATTTTTTACTATACCAAGTTTTAGTCTTATTTTTAGCTAGAATAGTTTTTTCTTAGGGGTAGGTAATTTTCCAGTGTAGTATTAATTATTGAGAAAATATTGAAGACTTTCATTTACATTACTAAACTTTTCTAGCTTTGACCAATCATGTTCTTTTAGTGATTTTACCGTCTTTTGGATTGCTTTAACCAAGAGTGAACGATATGTTATTTGTTCGGTTTCAAATTGTGGTTCAACTGGGGAACTCTGCCACATAGTTAACAATCCCAAGAGGGTCTCATAAACAAAAATCTTCCAACACAACTCTACAATAAGAAGATTTATTAGTTATACAGTTGTCTATACATGATTTTTTTTTGAGACTTTTTTTCCCAGCCTAGTAGGGCTGTTTACTAAAAATTCTAAATTATATAATTTCACTAGCCTAATAAAACTGTTTGTTACATTTGAGTTTCATTCCAATAAATTTACATTAGAATCTCCATAGATATAGAATGTTTTATTTATTCTGTATAGAATTTCAAATAACTGTTCTAATTAATTAATAAAGATGGTATCTCCTGTGGGCGACATATAGAAATATACCACTATACTAGTAGATTGACTATTGTTTATATAAGTTTTCTTGGTTTACCCTATTTGTTTTTATTTCTCTTTTTGTGTACAGTAGAACGCCTCCATATTTTTCTTTTCGGCAATACTGGTTTCCAATGTTTTATCTTTTCATGTTATGGTAGCTTACTAAATTGTATGTAAGCCAGTATTCACAAAAACAAATTATGTCAAAATTTTGCTCGTTGCTTGTATATTTCACTTCATCCAGTTTGTGTTAAAGGCTTCTTATGTTTTAACAGTAAGTTTTTATTATTGCGATTGAGGATTCACCGCCGGTGATATCGTCATGTTGACAAAAAACCTTGATACGACAGCACCATTTGGCCATACATCTCTACGCCAAGCTTTTCTAGAATTTTTTTGGTTGATAGTAATTTTAAATGATGCGTAAATTTCTGGGTGCTTGGAGTTGATATTTATTCATATTACCTATGGAAAATGCTTTTGCAACATCGACCTAAAGTCCTCTGATGTGGTTTCTGGTTTTAACCTAAAGACATGCAGTATTTGCTTGCCAATATATTGCTTGCAAATACTGCATGTCTCCCATGTCAGTCTATATCATCCCATGTAAATTTTAAGGGGGTCAATTATTGGCTTTCCTGTACATTTTATAGAAAAAATGTAAGACAACTTTTTGAAGAGACCAATCTGGCAAACCCTTGTGCAAAGTTTCAAAAAATTTTAATAAGCGAGTCTTAAATTAGTCACTTAAATGTAATTGCAAAATTAGAAAATTTTCGGTACATGGGGTTTCCTATGTTCCGCTCGGCGACGCACCACCCGGTAAATGTTTTAATAAGTTGCAATAATTCATAAAAAGTCGACGTCGAGCCTTCGTAGAAAATAATGTTTTTAACAGCTTGCCAAATATTTATAATCGAGAGAAAATACATCAAGAAAATTAGTGTTAGATGAAAAAGAGTTTTAAAAGATGAAATCGAGGTGTGGATGAAAAACCTGATAATAAAAAACCTCTGACGAAAATAGATAAAATGCTCTGTGCACCAGAGCTACAAGAAAAATAACGTTTTTGTCTTTAATACATAAATGTATAGGCCCGTTTATACGAATCGAAAATCCAGGAATGTCTAGCATAAGGGAGTCATAAAAAATGAAGACAGCATTAAATAGGGAAAACATATAAATTTATACAAAATGTGAAAAAAAGTAACGGAAGAAACTTGTAAAACTAAGCAAAATCTTATTAAATTTTCAAATGAAAAAACAAAATGTGACATATAAAAAAATATGCCTAAAAAAGATTTTAATGGAATAAAAATAACCATTTGACAAAACTACCTACAAAATCCAAAAACGAATTGCTGCGACTAGCCCTCAACGAGTTTAAATATGAGAATGTCTGGAATTAATTAAGTATTATATATTTTATAATAATAAAAACAATAAAATTTATAATATACATTGTTTAAAATTTAAAATTAAATGTTCTTATTGCCGTGTCATAAAAAAATTCAAAAAATAATTCTTTATCATAAAAAATTACTTAGACTAAAGACCTAGACTGAATAGACTTATAAGCAAAAAAGTCAAAAACAAAGTAAACAAAATAATCGACATATCCTTTCTGTAATAAGTGAGCAAATAAAAGTTTTGTAGAACCGACGTTTGAAGATATCTAAGATATGAATTCTAAATTGTTACGTACTTACTATGGTAATATACATAGTAATAAGTTGTACATATTTTGTAGTTTACTTTTATTTATCAGTAGTATTTCACTTGCAATATTGCTTAGTTTTGCGGTAAAAGAGGTAAAATGTTTTGTTTTTGTCTTGCAATAAAAATGCACCATAACATACTTAACTTAGTGGAAAACAATATGCCTTACACAAAAACCGAAATGCTGTTTTTAGATTTAGTTGCGAAGTTTTACAAATAAAAATAAATATCGATAAATAAAAATGTTTTGTATCAATATTATTATTTAAATGGGTAATAATTAAGACTTTATAAATTCACAATGCGTAAATATGCATACCATACCCAAGGAATGCGACTTACTATAATAGACCAGGAGGCAATTCCCTACCTTAATTTTAAAGTCCCACTTTTTTTCGGCACGATGGTACTTTACTGGGATCCTTTTTTCTAGGCATATACCCAGGCAACCATAGAATGACGTATGACGTCAAAATATGGCCATTTAATGACGTAATCAGCAAAATGCCTTTTTTGTGACGATAACACATATAACGTCATTTGAATGACAATAAAAAAAGGACTTACAATAATGTTTCTAGAATTTTAATTTTGACGTATAAGAGAAGTTAGTGAATCCCTGGTATCAAATGAGTTTTATTGTTATTAAGGGATTCACTCACATTAACAAATAAGTTAAAATCCAAAAATCTCATCCATTATTCTCTAAGAGACCAACATACAAAATTGACGAAAAACAAAGAAAAACACAAAGTCACGGTCTCACAACATGTAATAAAACGGGCTACACGTGTTTCGCTCTAGTTAGAGCATCATCAGGCCTTTAGAAGCCATCCACACACTTAGGTATATACAGGGTGTTTCAGAGTTGTGGTGCCAAAACCTTAGGGGAGATTCCGCTCAGCAAAATAAGAAAAAAGTTTATATGAACATGGGTCCGGAAATGTTTCGTTTCCGAGATACAGGGTGTCAACTTTTTTCCAAAAATTAAGTTTTTTATTAATAACTTAGAAATGCGTTAGTCGATTTTATTGAATTTTTTACAGTTTATTTAAACCATTATCAGACATCTACTGAAGTAATTAAATTCGATCCGAAATTTCCAGGGGCGTACCAATAGAGCAAGTATTTTGTCTTTTTGTAGAAAAAAATATCACCCTGCAACTTTTTTGCGGTTTTTATTTACTTATTTTAAAAAATCCACTAAAATACAACTTTTTGGTCTCTTGACTTTTTTTAGTGTCTCAGTTCATTCAGTCTTAGTGTCGCTTCGTTTTTGAGAAAAAATTGTAAAAAATGTATCAAAGTAAGTGTTTTTGTTTACAACGCTCTGCATTTGTTAAAGTTTAAATTTAACAGTGTTAGTTCTAAAATACCTATCTTGGTAGTTGGTGGTGAAAAAAAATGGAATACACTTTTGCTGACCTAACAGATATGCTTCTTGTGTATGGTGAGGCCCGTTGCAATTCTCGAGAAGCCGAACGAATTTATCGTCGAAAATTTCCCAATAGGCGACATCCCAGCAGAAAAATATTTCCAAATATCGAAAGGCGAATACGAGAAACTGGTACATTGAGTGTAACGCGGCCTGATGTTGCTCCCAGAAGAACTGCCCGAACTGTGGCTGCCGAGGAGGAAATTTTAGAAAGAGTGGAAAACGCACCATTCGTTAGCACTCGTGAAATAGCTAATGCTATGGGAATTGGACACAGTTCAGTCTGGAGAATATTGCATGAGCAGCTGCTGCATCCTTACCATTTGCAAAAAGTCCATGCATTGATTCCAGCCGACTATCCACTCCGTGTTTTTTTCTGCTAGTGGTATCTTCGTAGCCTTATAAACAATCCACAGTTTAATAGGAACATTTTATTTTCCGATGAAGCGTTGTTTACCAGAAATGGATATTTTAATAGCCATAATTATCATGTTTGGCATGAAGAAAATCCTCATGCAACGCACGTTACAGGCCACCAGCATCGTTTTCATCTAAATATCTGGGCAGGAATTGTAGCTGATCAATTGATTAGCCCATTTGTATTACCACCGCGCTTAAATGGAGATGTTTACTTAGATTTTTTACGCAATACTCTTCCAGGACTCCTAGAAGAAGTTCCATTAAATAGCAGGCAGCAAATGATATTTCAGCATGACGGTGCACCGGCTCATTTTTACCGAGAAGTAAGAAACTATTTGGATGAAGCTTACCCTGGACGATGGATAGGTAGAGTAGGACCCATTGCATGGCCTCCTCGCTCACCAGATCTTACATCTTTAGATTTTTTCCTTTGGGGTTACCTAAAAAACCTTGTTTATGCTACCCTCGTGGAAACAGTGGAACAATTACAGCAAAGAATTTTCGATTCTTGTCGGACTATTCAGAACACTGCAGGTATTTTCGAACGAGTACGACAAAGTATGGTGAGACGGTGCAATGCTTGCATCGAAGCAGGAGGTTGTCAGTTTGAACATTTATTGTAATTTTGTTATCAGTGATTACTTTAACAAAAATGTATTCTCGTACCTACTAAGAAAATTGAGAAATAATGTATTATTTTAGAGAAAATTTTATTTGATGTTTTTTTTTTAGTTTTCAAAAATAAACACACTGCGATACATTTTTGGATAATTCCTAAGCATTTTTATTTTTCCTTATGGAGTTCAGAGACGTGCCGTGGTGCCGTATTGTAATTTTTTCTCAAAAACGAAGCGAGACACTAAAAAAAGTCAAGAGACCAAAAAGTTGTATTTTAGTGGGTTTTTTAAAATAAGTAAATAAAAACCGCAAAAAAGTTGCAGGGTGATATTTTTTCTACAAAAAGACAAAATACTTGCTCTATTGGTACGCCCCTGGAAATTTTGGATCGAATTTAATTGCTTCAGTAGATGTCTGATAATGGTTTAAATAAACTGTAAAAAATTCAATGAAATCGACTAACGCATTTCTAAGTTAATAATAAAAAACTTAATTTTTGGAAAAAAGTTGACACCCTGTATCTCGGAAACGAAACATTTCCGGACCCATGTTCATATAAACTTTTTTTCTTATTTTGCTGAGCGGAATCTCCCCTAAGGTTTTGGCACCACAACTCTGAAACACCCTGTATATTATGATATGTACTATTAATTTATATCCTTTAATGATAACTGGCCTATATTGTGATGTTTTATAATCTATTACCACCATAATCTTACAGCATTTCCGTTTGCCAATTGATAGTTGCCGGATTGGTCTTTCTAGCGTCTTTATAATGTAGGGCTCAATCGTAATAACCTTACTCTGATATTGGTTTATACGTTTTATTATGTTTAATATTTATGCTTTGTATTAATTGTAGTACCTTTTGTATAAATAATTGTTGGAACATGTATATTGTATTTAATTTCATTTAGAATAATAATTATATGATTTATTATTTTTTTAACATATAGCGCGGTCTTATCATATCATATCGTAATTAAAAAGAAAATAGATATAAATAACATTGCATTTTTCGAACTACAGTTTTATATTTACAAGAAAAGGGCTATTAAATTTTTATTATATGTAAATGACGAGTGAAGTGTTAATGATTAGCCAGCGGATATACCTATTTTACTAAATTTTAAAGCTCTGTATAAAACATTTAGGCTCATTAGAAACGCAATTAAATATTTACAGAATAGGTCAGCAGAAGCATCACTAAAATGTTGTCAGTAAAAACATCTTTAAATGGTCAGTAATAGACGTTTCATTTACGTCACCTAATAACATTATTTTGATGGGACTTATTAACGTGATTTTTGTACTCCTTATGAAATCATGTAAAAACGTTATTATAGTCATTTGCTGACGTTTTTCGTCACGTTTTTAAAACGTTATTTGGTTGCCTGGGTATCAATGACTTGCTATTCTGGAATGACCAAATAATAATAGTATTAGCGCTTCATTTGCCGCTTCTACAGTTCTACAGGAATAAAACGTATAGCAGAGCAAAAAATGAACAAACCGTGATTATTTAAATGTGAATTTTTAATAAATGAATTAGACAAATCATGAAATTAGTCGTTTGGATGGTCATAATATATCCATCTGGTGTTTTTTTCTAAATATTTCGGAACTAAGGTCCAAATTTAATTCGGTATTCATTTTATTCTAAGAAGAATCTAAAGAAACAAGATACATCAGCAACCAAGATTCACATATATTAAAATGTAGGTAATCATTTCGCTCCTTTATTATAATATATACAAAAACATTCTATTTATTATTCACATTATTGTAGTCATATTTAAATAAATAATATTACAGACAATGGAATTTATTAAAGTTTCTAAATTAAAAAAGATCTTAAACAACTAACTATAAATTCAGATATTTTAAGGTATACATATAAAGAAAGGAAGTGATGATTGCATAAATATTCAAAAGGGAAGCGGTTAGCTATAGAGCCTGCCCGTTATGGAAATATCTTTCGCTTATTTCTCTCCATCAAAGTTTCAACTGCGGAGTCCTTATTTCCCCAAAGCTGAACTTTCTATTTAATTTTGAAGCGATCGGTTATTGAGGAGGACTTAGGATGAATAAAATACCACTGATGAGTTTGATTTTCAGTAATATTATTTCCGAAACGATTATTCAAATCATATAATAATAGCTAGAGATAAAGAGAATAAATGGCATTAGTTAGATTTTTAAAGCTATGGAGCATTAATCTATATATAAGTAAAATGTTACAGTCAAGTATTAAAGTCATTGGGAAAATAAGCTAGGAGTCGGGTAATCAGGTTGACTCTGGTTAATGCGTGTAAAACAAGTTTGATTTAAAAAGTATTTTTTGTTGGCTGTATTTCTGGATTTTATATTAATATAATTATTAAATTCTAATCTATCCTTTAACATATTCTGTTTTAAGGTCTACCTTTAAAAAGTCTGAAATTAGTTTTATATTACTTAATATGTAATCTTGCAGCATCATATCTTTCGCTTCTTTGATCATGCGCTTTACGGGTTATTGTTGGGTATACTGAAAACTAGAATGCCACCGACAAAAATGGTAGAGGTTCCGACTTTCGACACATAAACGCTAATAACTTTTGTTCTATGGCGAATTTTTTTTTCGGGTTTTTACCATTTTATGTACGAAGGACGAGTGTATATAATGGTAAAATTTTTTTCGCCACCTCTACCTCCAAGGGATGGGCGTGGCAAAAGACGGTTTTTTGACAAAAAAATTTTGTTTAGGTCGTTGTGGAAAACTGACTGAGCCGAATTTTCTGAAACTCATTGACGTTAAAGGCCTTTATATAAAGCAGCTCCCATAGGGCGCTTTTTAAGATAAACCCGTTAGAAGTCGAATTTTTCTGTGAATGATTTCTACGTAAATGTAGCTTTCTTTTTTATTTAAATTATTTTTTTCAAACACATACCGCTTCTGAGATAAATAAGCTCGAACGTAAATTTTTTTTTCGAAAAAAAAATTTAATTTTTAAAGAAATTATTTTTTTCCTACTACAATTTTTTAAATTATTTTTTGTTTGCACTGTTTGAAAGCCTAATCCTTTAGAATTAAAATGGAGGTAATACTTATGTCGCTAGGTATTATACAGGGTGAGCTGTGTTAACAAATATGAACCCCTTTTTGAGCCTTTTTTTGACCGATTTTTTCTATTTTTCTTAATAACTTTTTAGTAGCGACACCTAGAGATTTCAAACTTTCAGCGTTTTAAGAACTTTTTAAATACTATTTTTCGACATAGGCTACGTAGAGCAGTTTTTGCTCTACACCTTTTTTTAACTTTGACGCTTAATACTTGCACACCTATGACACCTACGAAAACCATTTTTTCTCTGAAACTACCGGACACTATCTGGCTATAATCCACTAAAAATCGTTTTTCTTTAAATGTTACCGCTTTTCCGCAAGGTGCTGTTATTTAAGAAAAACCCCAAAAAAAAGCCGTTCCAATCAATCAGCCATACCACAGAATAAACGATCTCACAGAAGCGAAAGTTTGCGTCGGCTCCTTTGATATCCGTGAACTAGTTTTTTATAAGCCCAACTGACAGATGCACCCGGCGCAAATACACTGAGATATCTCGTAAAGTTGTAGTAAACGCATACACCGTATACAGTGAATTCATCTTATAACGCAATATTAGGCATTTGACTCCAATACGAAAGTTGCGTTAATTTTAAAATGGAACATAGGAAATATGAAATAAGAAATTTAATAATTTTGATTTTTTAAAATAAAAGGTTTATTTAAAATTTATTTTGCTTCGTATTTTCCATAATATTCATACATTAAAATTCCTATGTTCCATTTTAAAATCAACGCAAGTTTTGTATTGAACACAAATAAATGTTGTTTCAACTATGTTGAAACTATCTTGCGTCATAAGATGAATTCACTGTATATCTAACTCTCAACAAAAACAAAACTGCTCTTATTTTCTAAGTTTAGGTAATTAAATTTTATCTATTAACAGATATAAATATGGCTTCTTCGTCTTTGATTGCACCTATGATGATGACCTCGCAGCCTTCCTTAAAGCCTTCTTGTGTGACTAGTGCTTAGTAAAATTGCATTAAGCTTTTTTTTATGTTATTAAAGAGTTGATTAGATTTTTTTTTTCTAGATCCAAATACCTCAAAGGACCGTTTTAAAAATTCCCCTCCTTCTGAGAAAAAAACGCTAAAAAACCTAATTTCGCCTACCAGCTGCACCCAAACAGAGGAAGCGTTAAGCAGAAACACTCCCCGGAAAAAGAAGCTAAGACTTAAAATCAACCATATACGGAGGAAGAATAGAAAACTTAGTCTTAAAAAAGAAGCATCAACAACCAAAAACTGGAGCCTTGAAGACTTTAAGAATATATGCGATCATTTTCTTAGCAGGACCGTGTCACAAATTGTCAAAACACATGCTGCTTTGAAGGATAAGAAACCATTGGCAAGAAGGTACACTCCAGAAATAAAAGAATTTGCGTTAAGGTTGTATTTTTTGAGTCCTTCAGGATATAGATTTCTGAGCAAAATTTTTACTCTACTAACAAAAAGGTCTTTACAAAAAATGACTAAAACAATATCTTGCAATCCCAGCCTAAATAATGATTCAATTTATAAATCTTTGAAAATTAAAGTAAACACAATGCTACAACAAGACCGACATTGTATAATATGCATAGACGAGATGTCAATTAAATCCCAGCTTTGTTTTGACACAGGATATGACAAAATTATTGGATTTGAAGATCTAGGATTTGAAGGAACGGAAGGTGTTATATGCCAAAACATCTTGGTTATTATGGCTCGAGGTCTCTATTCGGCGTGGAAGCAACTAATCGCCTATTTTTTTATTGGGACCCAATTAAAAGCAAAAAAACTGCAAGAAATTATGGCAAGCTGTATAGAAAAATTGTCTAACACTGGATTAGTTGTTGAAGGCATTGCGAGTGATATGGGGTCAATTTTTTTAGAATTAGCAAAATTATTAGGCGTTACCGAAGACAACTCAGAATTTGACTTGGATGGCAAAAAATTGGTTTACATTTTTGACCCTTGCCACTTAATCAAGGCAACAAGAAACAATTTACTTAAAAACTCTTTTCATTTTGACAATAAAAAAACTTCTTGGTCATTTGTTAAAAAAATTTTGTTGAAGAAGACAGCAAAAAGTTTTACAGATGTGCAAAACTGATAAGCTCACCGATTCTCATATAAACCCTACAGGTTTCGAGAAAATGAAGGTAAGGTTAGCTACTCAAGTGTTAAGCCATTCTGTAGCAAGTGGCATGAACACCGCATTATCCTTTAATTTACTTTCATTGGATTCTGTCGGTATAATTGAGACAATAACTTTATTTAATAATCTTTTTGACATCCTAAATTAATTTTCTTTGAGACACCCAAACAAATTTAAAAATGTGTTTGATGGCTCTGACTTCCAAAGAAAATTTTTGACAGATATCAAAAAGTTTATAAAAGAAATCAAAATAATAAACAATGATATCACATCTAAATCCTTTGGAAATGATATAACAAACCAAATTAAATTTAAAAAATGTTGGATAATAACAATTAACGCAGTTTTAAAATTATGGGGAAAACTGTCGCAATCAGATTTTAAATATTTAAAGATGAAAAGAGTTAACACCGATTGTTTAGAGATTTTTTTCGGGTCCATCCGACAACAGAGCGGAAATGTTGTAAATCCTACGCCAATACAATTTAAAAGGGCTTTTCGGAAATTATTTTGTCAAAGTTTTTTTCACTCTAACTATATGAATTGCGAGGAAGATTTTGATAAAAATTTATTGGACATAAAATCGACAAATACAACCGATGTATTTACCGTGCGTCCAAATCATAAACCTGTAAAGGCCTTGGTCCTCCCACATTACAGTTATAGAAAAGAAAACATAGTTACCGAAAATGCATTTAGTTACGTTTGTGGGTACTTATTAAAAAAATCTTTGGAAGTTCACACATGTAAGTGTTGCATTGATTTTGGAAGAAACTGCGAAAGTTTAAATATTAATAACATGCTTATTAATTTTAAAGCTTTCGATAAAGAAAGAAATGTGTCTGGAGGCTTACAAACCCCTCCCAAAGAGTTCGTTCACTATATTTTTCAATTAGAATCTTCTTTTAGTGAAAACTTTGATAAAATTTGCAATAAAATAGGAATTTCCAATTATTTATACAGTGTGACCCATTTGTTTTCGGGTCACCCTAATAAAAAGTTTATTTTTGGTGCGATTTTTCTCGGTTTTTTTTTAAATGTTAGGTACAGAAAAACTGCATCATTATAACAAAAAAAAAATTCTGCCATGTAAATTCCAAGGCCTACTAATGTCAGTTTTTAAGGGCCAAATTTTAAGAAACCATACGAGGCATTTTTTTAGCAAAAAATTGTGCACACCACTGGATTCGGCATCCCCCAAAACGGCTTTATACTAAATTTCACCAAAAAATATTAAATAATAACAATTTTATGATAAAAAAAATAAATGCGCTTTACTTCTAAATTGTCTCTAAAAATTATTGAAATATTGAACTCTATTGTGT
Organism: Anthonomus grandis grandis; assembly: GCF_022605725.1. Taxonomy (NCBI): domain Eukaryota; kingdom Metazoa; phylum Arthropoda; class Insecta; order Coleoptera; family Curculionidae; genus Anthonomus; species Anthonomus grandis. The sequence continues at coordinate 40,681,847 of NC_065548.1, forward strand.
CTAAAAATTATTAAAATATTGAATTGTCACATTTGACATCTAACTTTCAAAAGTGGTAATAGAACGTGTTTAGATAGTATTAGTAATTATGGAAAATTTAAATTTAAGAGAAAAAATTGAAATTGTTCGTCTTGTTGGTGGTAACACGCGTTCGATGAGAGAAGCTGCCAGAGAATTTAATATTAAGCATCCTGATAGACCAGTAAGTCTAAGTATTGTGCAACGTGTTAATAAAATTTTCAATGAAACAGGATCTGTTTCGAAAAATCTACTTAAAAAGAGACATAATGGACGGCGTGGGCTCAGAAGAAATGAAAATTACATTTTGGAATATTTTAACGGCAATCTTCAAAGTAGTGTCAGAACGTCTAGCTTGGTCCTTAACATCCCCAGAGAAAGTATAAGAAGATGTTTGCAAAAAAATAACATAAAAGCATTTAAGCCAACATTTTTGCACACCTTAGAGGATGGTGACCAGGCAAGAAGATTAGAGTTTTGCTATTGGCTTCAGGAAGAATATTTAAACAACAGAAACTTTCTAGATGAAATCCTTTTTAGCGATGAAGCCACTTTTACCACAAATGGCATAGTCTCCAGTCAAAATTGTCGCCACTGTTCCGTGCAGAATCTAGAATTTATAATAAATGCAAGGAGACAGTATTCGCAAAAAATTAACGTTTGGTTTGGAAAACTAAGCGACAAAATTTTTGGCCCTTTTTTCTTTAATGGTAATTTGAATACAATTGAATTTTTGAATTTTCTTGAGAATTAATTTTCGAACGAATTAGAAGATTTACCCTTAAGATATCACCTTAATTTGAAGTTTCAATTAGATGGTTGTCCTGTCCATAATGCTCGTTTAGTAAGAGACTGGTTAAATCAACATTTTGAAAACTGTTGTATAGGACGAAACAGTTCTTTCGTTGAGTGGCCACCGAGATCCCCTGACTTAACGCCACTCGATTTTTTTTCTGGGGCTTACTTAAAGAAAAAGTGTACAAATCAAGTCCTTAAAATTTAGAAGATCTACAAGTCAGAATAATCCAGGTTTTTTCAGAAATTACTCCAGAGCAAGTCCGTAAAGTTATTTTAAATGTAGGCAAAAGGAATGTAAAATGCATAAAAAATAATGGTGGATTAGTAGAAATTTCAAAAATTTAGTAGCGGTTAATTTTTAATTTTTTTGTTTGCTGTTTTTATTTTATTTCTATTTATTTTTGTTAGTGTATTGTTTGTTTTTATTTGTATTTAGTTTGGAAATGTTATTTGCTTGTATTATCTTTGTTCAATTTGTTTTTTTCAGGGCTATCTACACATTTTTAAATAAATAAATGCATAATTTCCCTTTTTATTTTTTGTTATAAAATTGTTATTACTTAATTAATTTTTTGGTGAAATTTGGTATAAGGCCATTTTGGGGGATGCCGAATCCAGTGGTGTGCACAATTTTTTGCTAAAACAATGCCTAGCATGATTTCTTAAAATTTAGCCCTTAAAAACTGACATTAGCAGGCCTTAAAATTTGCATGGCAGAACTTTTTTTTGTTATAATGATGCAGTTTTTCTGGACTTAACATTTTAAAAAAACCCGAGCAAAATCGCGCCAAAAATAAACTTTTTATCAGGGTGACCCGAAAACAAATGTGACCCATTTGTTTTCGGGTATAAACTATATACTATATAAACTAGTTGAACACATAGATTTTCAACATCTTTGTAAACATTTCCCAATAGAATATCTTAAAAAGTTGTTTATAAGATTAAAAATATTTTATACCTTAAAATATAATAATAGATGTTTTAAAGTCAAAAACACAAAAAAAACATCAGCAGTGAGAAAATTAAAAATTTTACGTCATGTATAAACTTTTTATTTATTAAAAAAAAAAATCTAAAAAAACAAATGTGGTGTTGTGTATTAAAAAAAGTTAAATTTGTAAGTATTTATACATATGTATAGGGTATTTGGCCGACGGTGTGCCAAACTTCAAGCTAAAGAATTTTAAAGATTATAAGAGGCCTCATCACTCTTAATAAAGTTTGGCACACCCCGTCTACCAAGCACTGTATATGTAAGTACATACACTATCTATTTTATAATATTTACATACTGTCATACTGTACCCAATTTATATATATTTATGTGATATTATGTATAGACTTAATTTGTACCTATATTTATCCAACAAAAATAAATTTTATCGATTAATAAAAAACATGTTTTTTAGTCCTTAAAAATCATAATGGACGGCGACTATACAACGTATAATACCTTTTTAAAATATGGACGTATGTGTGGTACCTACATATGTATATAATAATACATACATATATCTTTTTATATATAAATATATAAAAGCCGATGATACCTACTCTTAAATGTGTTGTGTTTAAAATATACGAGAAAACATACCTGTGTATAAACCTTCCAGCTAAAATTTAATTTAAAAATACCTACCTATGTACCGGGTGGCCAACTAAGAATGGACGTCGGCGATATCTCAGGCCCTAATAGTCGTAGCGCCTTGAAAAAAAAAATTTTGTAATAAAAGTGGCCAAAAAAAAAATGCTGGAAATTATTTTGAAGTTTATTGGTCAACCGCTAGAGTGCGCCACAGCTTCTTTAAATCTTAAAATTGCATTTTTGCCAAAAAACGTTTAATAACGTACACCTCAAAATATTATATTAATATTCTGGGAAGATTTTCTCACAAAAAAGTTTTTACAAAAATTTCTGTCAGTTGTCAAATAAAGTGGTGGGGGGCGTTTTTAGCTTGAATAAAGAAAACAGCTGAAAATCAGGTATGACTGGACCGATTTTTTTTAAGCATATTTTTTTTTAAGTCTATTGTTGCCTTATTTTTTCAACCAAAAAAAAATTCAAATTACTTTTCCTAAAATCCGCTAGAGGACGTTGACTTGTGACTCACTCTTTCTGACGGATTATTTCAAAAACCTCCAATGCAACTATATGTATTTTTTTACGTCATTAAAAGCGGGGAAGAAAACTAAAGAAACTGGTGAAAACGGCACTTCGATATCATTTCTTAAACAAAAGTTATAAAGAAAAGTGTCCCTTCGAAAATAAAAATGACGAAAATGGCGATAAACTCCTATTTGCTTAGACAAACTGAATAAACTCCCATTATATAAGTATTTTTTTAAACAAACAAACTCATAGTACTCTTTTAGAAAATCCGACATACAGGATTGATCGTTATACGTTTATTTATACAGGGTGTTAACTAAACCAAGTTGACCAAATGGGCCTATTTCGGGAAAACTGTGCATAGGAAAGTTGAGTTAGTAGGCTATGGAAACAAAAGTGGCAGGTAACCATGGAAGCAAAATATGTAAATATTTCAGTTAAATGTCATTTTAGCGTCTCTTCTTGGGATTGTTAAAGCGTTTTTAAGTCTCGCTAATAACATCCAATAGTTTTCTTGTTAGTTCGCCGTATTGTGAACTTTGTTTTTCCAGTTTTCCGTGTTGTTTCACTTTTTCGTGTTGTGCCAGTTGTTCATATTGTTCCAGTTTTTCCTGTTTTGTTTCGGTTTTTTGTGTTTTGTTCAAGTTTTTTGTTCCTTAACTTTTTATCTCTGTTTTTCGTATTGCTTTGTTTAACAATGCTTTACACAAACGAAGAGGCGTTTGACATAATAGGTACTTATTTTGAATGTATGAGAAATGCCACAGTTGCTGCAAGGGTGTATGCGCATCAGTATCCTGATAGACGCCATCCTACTGCAAAATTTTTTCTTCGAATCACACATCGTTTGCGAACGACTGGAAACGTTCGGCTGCCCGTGTTTCGGAGACAACGCAGGGGACGCACCGAAGACAACATAATAAATGTTGCCTACGTCGAGTTTAATCCTCACTTAAGTACTAGAACAATAGCGCACGACCTATGAGTAAGTCGAACTACTGTTCAGAATATTCTCAAGGAGTACAGGTAAGCGATCTTTTGGATATTAATCTTCACTATACGCGATGAGACTTAATTTTCCCAACAAGAGTTCATTTTTTGATGATGATGCTTTAAATGTAAAATGAATTAAATTTTACACGAAAAGCACCAGATTGGTCATCTTGTTCCAGGTTTCATCCATATCATTTAGTCCTGCATCAAGAATTAAGTGCACAAGATTTTGACCGAAGTCTAGACCATTGTCACTGGCTTTTGGGTATGATTGCAGAGGATCCTCAGGTGCTTTCAAACATATTGTGGACAGATGAGGCTACATTTCACAGCAATGGAGGCGTGAATCTCCACAATATTCATTACTGGTCACCAACGAATCCGCACTGGATGCGAGAAGTCCAGCATCAAGGCCGTTGGTCTTTAAATTGTTGGGCAGGAATATTAGGAGGTCGAATTATCGGCCAACAGCGCACTAAATGGTGCAAATTATTTGCAGTTTTTAAGGGAAGAATTGCCAATTTTATTAGAGGATGTGCCACTTGAAATTCACCAACGAATGATGTTCCAGCACGATAGCTGTCCAGCACATTTCGCCCGAAATGTTCGGGAGTTTTTAGATACTACCTACCCTGCTAGATGGATAGGACGGGGCGGTACCTTTCCATGGCCGGCTAGATCACCGGACCTAACGTGCCTGGATTTTTATTTATGGGGTGGAGTTAAAGAAATTGTTTTTGCAACAAGACCTACGAAGCTACAAAATATGATTGGCCGGATTAGGGATTGCATGCAGACTCTCTCATTTGCTGAGGTAGAGACTGCAGTTCTGTCTACCGAACAAAAGATGATTCAGTGCATAAATGATGGAATGCATTTTGAACATTTGGGGAGGCACTAAATAAATTATGTGTATAATATATTATTTATTATACCACCTAAGATTTCTTAAAATTGTATGTAGAATTTAAATATCAAATAACATATTATAGAGTGTTCTATTTAAAATAAGCAAGTTTTCATCTACATCCGGTATCATCAAAATTGTTACAAGTGTCAAATTATTTTATTGTTGTATCTTTAATTAACTTTTCTATGGTATGGTATGATGCCAAATTTTCAAAACTTTCCTATAGAACAACTATAAACTGTATGCACAGTTTTCCCAAAATAGGCCAATTTGGCCAACTTTATTTAGTTAACACCCTGTATAAATAAACGTATAACGATCAATTCTATATCTCGGATTTTCTAAAACACTACTGAGTTTGTTTTTTTTTTTTTTAAATACTTAGTTAATACGAGTTTATTCAGCTTGTCTAAGCAAATAGTAATTTATGGCCATTTTTATCACTTTTATTTTCGAATGGACACTATTTTGTTAATAAGTTTAGTTTAACAAGTGATATCGAAGTGTCGTTTTCACCACTTTCTTTGGTTTTCTTCCCCGCTTTTAATGACGTAAAAAAATATATATAGTTGCATTTGAGTTTTTTTAAATAATCCGTCAGAAAGGGTTAGTCACAATCATCGCATAAATTGATTTTTCTTTTAGTTGAAAAAATAAGGCAACAATAGACTTAAAACAAAAATATGTTTAAAAAAAATCGGTCCAGTCATAGCTGATTTTCAGCTGTTTTCTTTATTGAAGCTAAAAACGCCCCCCACCACTTTATTTGACAACTGACAGAAATTTTTGTAGAAACTTTTTTGTGAGGAAATCTTCCTAGAATAATAATATAATATTTTAAGGTGTCCATTATTGGAGGTTTTTTGGCAAAAATGCAATTTTAAGATTTAAAGAAGCTGTGGCGTCCTCTTGCGGTTGACCAATGAACTTCAAAATAATTTCCAGCATTTTTTTTTGGCCACTTTTATTTCAAATTTTTTTTTTCAAGGCGCTACGACTATTAGGGCCTGAGATATCGCCGACGTCCATTCTTAGTTGGCCACCCGGTACATATGTATATGTATATTGTTAACATATTAACATCACACAAAAAGCAGACTTTTTCTCAGCTAGTGCCTTACTAAAGGCAAATATTATTTACCATTATCATAAAACAACTAAGACAAAAATTCCATTCCAAAACAAATTAAAAGTATACTAACCTACACCTCTATCGTGTATCAAAACTATCAAATAACAATTTTTATAAAAATAATAATTATTATAATTATTCTAAAAAGCAAATTTTGTAGTTTGCTCCCGTATTATATAAATATAACCATTTTGATTTTAAAAATAAAAGCATTTCGTTCAGTGTATGCGTTTACTACAACTTTACGAGATATCTCAGTGTATTTGCGCCGGGTGCATCTGTCAGTTGGGCTTATAAAAAACTGGTTCACCGATATCAAAGGAGCCGACGCAAGCCTTCGCTTCTGTGAGATCGTTTATTCTGTGCCGATACCCCACGTGGGCGACGACAGTTGTACCCGTTAGAATGGGGGTAAATGGGAGGAGCCTGAACGAAAAATCGGTTCGGTAAAAAGGGCTAGCCTTCGCTTCTGTGAGATCGTTTATTCTGTGACGGGAGCCAACGCATGGTACAATCACAGAATAAACGATCTCACAGAAGCAAAGGCTAGCCCTTTCTACCGTACCGGTTTTTCGTTCAGGCTCCTCCCATTTACCCTTATTCTAACGGGTGCAACTGTCGTCGCCCACATGGGGTATCGGGTCATAATTAGTGTATTAGTACGAGCGTTAGTGTGTATATTTGCGATATTTTATAATTTGCCGTTTTTTATTTTATTTTTGTTAAGTAGGTATTACACATTACCTTGTTTTGGAGTTTAACTCTGTGCTCTGTGACTTTTTGTTTTTTCTTTAATTTGTGTTGTGCGAAAAACTTAAAAAAAAACATTAAAATGCCAACTTTCTGTGCGTATAGGGGTTGTTTTGCCAAAAGCGTCGCTGGAAAAAGTTTATTTTCGTTTCCTAGGGATATTAGAAGGTGAGCAATAACAATAATAAAAAAAGTAGGTATAGAAAAGTTACATTATTATGTATTATTCATTATTAATTATGGTTGTTTAAAAGCTTTGAAAAGTTCAGAATATTCCCTAATTAATTTGTCGTGTCATGCAAATAAATACAGAATAAACATTATTTAATTTAATAAACATATATGTATATACCTAAACCATATGTATCTATGTATGTGTACATACGTGCAGGTACATAGCATTGCACATAGATAAAAATATTAAGGTTGATTTAGGTATACAGTATTTTTATGTGACAAAGAATAATGACTTTAATTTTCAATTATCTGTCTTTTTATGGACTGGTTTACCCATGCAAGTGCATAATATAGTAGTAGTAAAAACCCTTAAAAGTCTTATATTTTGTTTCAGACTATCACAATGGACGGCGACTATACTACGTATAATACCTTTATAAAATATGGACGTATGTGTGGTACCTTCCTATGTATACATACAGTGCGAACGTAAAGGTTGGAATAAATTCATTTAAAATTCAGGGGTATGTTCAAAAAAAAAACGCTTGGACATGTCGATTTTTATTTTTAACTGCGGGTTTTCTTACTATAATTTTATGTATACAGGGTGGCCCAAAAATAAGTTACGGTCATCAACGTATTTTTTTTAAATGTAAACACCTATTTTTTATTTTAGATTTAGGTTCTACATCAAATTCTAAGTACATTTCATGTACCATGTCCTATACCTAAACTCGACCGTTGACGATTGAACACAATAAAAGGCTATTTTTGGAAGAGTTATTTATATCAAGCAACCTATCAGTTATTGTTTGGTTATTTACATTTGTGGTTGGTGTTTTTGATTGTTAACTTGTTACAATTTGTTGTCATCAAATAATTTTGAGTGAATTTAGTTTGATTTAGATGCCTAAGCAAAGTTTTGCTTGTGTTAAGTTTATCAAAAGATAAAATTAAAATTTCAAAAAATGGTACGTCTTAGTGAGCGAGAGCGAATAGAGATTTTGATGATGATTGGTTATGGAAACAGGATGCGCACTCAGATGGAAGTCTGTGAAATTTATCATGCCAAGTGTCCTGATAGGCCACGTATATCTCAAAGTACTGTCAGTAAAATAGAACAGAAATATCGGGATTTGGGTCATGTCAGGGATAATTATACGAAAGGTCGGTCAAGTATATCAGAAGAGAAGCAACTAAATGTTTTGCTGGCAGTTGAAGAAGATTGCCATAAAACGACTCGCAATATTGCGTTAGAAAATCAGATATCCCAGACATCCGTCGTTAAGTACATATGTATATGTATATTGTAAACATATTAACATCACACAAATAGCAGACTTTTTCTCAGCTAGTGCCTTACTAAAGGCAAATATTATTTACCATTATCATAAAACAACTAAGACAAAAATTCCATTCCAAAACAAATTAAAAGTATACTAACCTACACCTCTATCGTGTATCAAAACTGTCAAATAACAATTTTTATAAAAATAATAATTATTATAATTATTCTGAAAAGCAAGGACCAATATAGGCCTTAACAAAAAAAAATCCTATTTGAAATGTAACTAGTTTTTGTAGTTTGCTCCCGTATTATATGAATATAACCATTTTGATTTTAAAAATAAAAGCACTTCCTTCAGTGTATGCGTTTACTACAACTTTACGAGATATCTCAGTGTATTTGCGCCGGGTGCATCTGTCAGTTGGGCTTATAAAAAACTGGTTCACGGATATCAAAGGAGCCGACGCAAGCCTTCGCTTCTGTGAGATCGTTTATTCTGTGGTACAATCGTACAATATAGTTAGCGGTCCAGCACCCTATGGAAAAGTATAGGGGCAAGGGCGGGGTCAACAAGCCTATGGTCGCGTCTCCATGGCAATGAAAACGGCGATTTTCGCCCCTTTTTATAATCGAAATTTAACTACTAAAACCAAATGGAATCGGTCCAGAATTGATGTTTATCTGTTCCTAAGGCTTTATACTATTTTTCCATGTACAAATCATAACGTAAAAACCTTTTTTTATACCCTAAAACATCGTGTGAAAATGGTTGATTTTGACGTCTACGCGCGATTTTAATGTCGACTTTTACGGCGGTTTTGACAACATGGCGTCAACGTAAAGGAATCGGCTCGGACTTACTTCTTAATTTCATTGATAAAATTCTTAAAATAGCTCAGAACTTCCTGAAATTGGTATGGAATTATTCAAGAGACTCTGGAGAATCTGAATATAGGCATATCTTTTACCAAATCGTTTTCTTTTAACCGTGATAATTTGGCAAAGTTTTGAAGTTTTAGAATTTACCGTGTATTATTATAATATTCATGCGACACAGTGCCTATATAAGGCATTTTGCTAGACAAAAATTACAACACAGTGGGTCCTAATGATAAAAAAAAATCTAATCGGGATTTAATATGTATTATTATTTTATATGGATTTTTTTTTACTTTTTTGTTACTTGCCCGATTTAATTGAAATTTGGTATTTGAGGTTTATTTAAGAAATAATTATTGATTTTTAACAATTTTTTTAAATATTGAGTCTTAAGGTCACGTGACAATTAAAACTTTTTTTCCTATTGGTCTGATTTGATTGCAATTTGGTATTTGGGGTTTATTTAGGCAATAATTGTTGTTTTTTAACAAACTTTGAAAATCTTGAGTTTTAATGTCACGTGACTATCAGAACTTTTTTCCTATTAGTCCGATTTCATTGAAATTTGGTATTTGGGATTTATTTAGGATATTATTATTGAATTTTAATAAACATTTAGTTAGGGTCACGTAACTATCAACAATTTTTTCCTATTGTTCCGATTTTATATAAATTTGGTTTTTGGGGATTATTTAGGAGATAATTATTTATTTTTAACAAAATTTGGCCATATTGAGTTTTAAGGTCACGTGACTATCAAAAATTTTTTCCTATGAGTCCGATTTGATTGAAATTTGGTATTTTTGATTTATTTAAGATATAATTATTAAATTTTATTAAACGTTTGATATATTGGGTGTCAGAGTCACGTGACTACCAAAACTTTATTCCTATTGTTCCGATTTGATTGAAATTTGGTTTTTGGGGTTTATTTAGGCTATAATTATTGAGTTTAAATAATAAACATTTGATAAATTGGGTGTCAGGGTCACGTGACTATCAAAATTTTTTTCCTATGAGTCCGATTTGATTGAGATTTGGTACTTGAGGTTTATGTAGGAAATAATTCTTGACTTTTAATAAGTTTTTACCAAATTAAGTTTTAAAATAAAAAGCGTACTATAGTAATAAAATAAGAAGGAATCATTAAAGACATCATTCAATATTAGTTTTATTTATCCGAGTTACTTGAGAGCGGAGCGTATTGTAACACATCATGGTTCTCTGAAGCATGATACCCAGAAATAAATAAGTAATATTTAAATGAAATTTATTTCTGATTATAATATATAATAAGATCTTCCCTTTTCTCTCTGTATTTACTATAGATGTTAATTTTTTTTAAGCACTAAAAAAGTTGGGCAAAGGATCGTGCCAAGGCTAAGGTTTGAACTCAGAGCCTTACGAGGATACGGCAGGTCTCTTTCACACTGCGTGTTTAGGGCACTCCTTGGATAATTGTGGAGATTTTTTTTTGTAATACTAACAAAAATTTTAGAAATTTCTATTGGTCCCCACGGACTAAAGTCTACTGGTCTATTAGATGTATTTTATTTCGTTTATGTTTAATTGTATCTTGCCTTATTAATATATTTTAGAATTTCTAAGAGCTGACGCAAATCGAATACCTTACTTTTTTGAATAAAGGTCGTTACAGAGATATGTTTCACATTTTTAACAAAAATTAATTATCTAAAACTATTTTTAACTGTTATAAGATTTTTTGGATATCCTTTACAAATACCTCCCCAGCCAATAATAACGTAAGTTAAATAACTTTGAATAGAAGATGTATATAAAACTTTAATTTGTTTAGTATTCGAGAGCTCTCTAAGGTAGATGGAAAGAGCAGTTCTATTAACTTTTTAATCTCATAACCCATTTAAATAGATTATCACTTTTGATAAGAAGATTATATTTAAAAAAATATAAATATCAGAAATATAAGGTTATATTTATTTTATTTTATATTTAAAAGATTTTGCTTCTGCTTTTACGATATATTTTGTGATGTTAAAAATTTAACTGCATTCTGCACATGTTAAAATATCTGGAGGTGAGAAGGTGATTATTAATAATAATAATAATAATAATAACGTTTATTATTTACCATGGAAATTACATATAATATAAACTTACAGGTGTATTCAATAATTGAGGTAAATAAAAGCTAATGTATCAGACTCTTGCATTGAAACTACAGGTTCTGTTCTACCTACATAGCTGCAACATAAAAAACTTTTTAAACTAAACTACTTTTTAAATAAAACTAACGAATTAAACTAACAACTAATGAAGTAAACTAAACTAACTACTAGATATAATGTACATACATTACATCTAGGTAGTTGATAATTTGGTACAGATTACAACAATACAACAATTAAATACGGAAGAATATATCCAGTACTAGCCATTCAATTCAATTTATAAACAAGAAAAATGAAAAAATAATTTTTCTAGCTCTAATATGCATGTTACTGATTATCTAATAAGATTTGCCTTACTTTTGTTTTGAATCTATAAATGGATTTCGAAATATCAGTTATATCGGGTTAGCATTAATGATATGAGAAATATTATAAGAGAATGATTTTTTGAAAAATTGATTTTTGTGTTTAGGAATAGTTAAAGATTTACTTCTTAAATTTAAGTGGTGAATGTCTGTTCGAAATGTAATTTTGTTGTATAAGTAGGGAGGACTGCGGTATTTATTAATTTTGTAAAATAGCACCCTGGAATGTAGCTTACGTCTATACAAAAAAAAACATAAGATATGCAAAAAATTATACAAATATACTTCATAGAATAAATATCTCGGAAATACTGGATTAAATTTCTAAAAGCATAAAGTATATGGCTAATATACTTGTACTTATTTGTATATTACAGAGCATAGTCACAGCTCAGCAGAGTCACTGATGTAACACACGTTTTCTTTGTTGCTCTTCATCTTCTATTCTGTTTAATGGTTTACGCTTTTTAAATGCTTAGTCACTTCTGGATCTAAATATAAACCAATTATTCGCCATTATTATTCTATTGCGTTTACTGTAAGTTACACGAGTTAACGTCTGAAAGCTACAGGACTGCCGCAATAAAAGATATAAAGATGGTAATAGGATTTAACAGAGAGGAAGGTGGGGAAAACGGAGGTGATAAGAAGACCCTCTCTTATTTTAGGGATGGTAACGATCATATGTCAACCAGGCGGGCAACCCGCAATGTCTCTCCGCTTGAGAATTTTAGGCAGGAAGTTTTCTGCTTATCCTCTTTGGCATTTAACTTTAGGAGATAGCACAACCTTTAAACCCAAGGTCAACCAGAGTCCTAGACTGTAAGCTTCCGGATCACTGGTTCGCGATTGAAATGCTGCAGCGAGTTAGATGGCAGTTCTTTAACGAGCAGATTACTATGAGAGTATTCAGGGTGTCAGTGTAACGGTTACACCTTCAAGGGCTGATGGGTTTCATTAACATAAGCTCTAATAACTGGAACTCCTGGAACCTCCACTCCATAACTTAATGGACCTACAAAACATACTCCACTTAAATTATACGCCGCTGCCGTAAAATAAGTTAGTGTCGTAGATGGAAAAGAGTAAACCGCACTGTTTAACAGCAAGAATGCTAGCAGAAATGTATTCAGACAGCTCTCAACATATTCACCGATACCTAAGCTGGTATAGGAATACCAAAGACCTGCATAATGACGTCCAGGAGGCTGCAAGTTAGATCACTGATCTAGCTCGGCTACAGGAACATCACAGCGGTTGTTCTGGAATACAACTTAATTTTGACGAGTTTAGATTTTGCGCAATTTTTCCGTATGGAAAAATGGTTTACTTAGTTCAAAATTAATAAAGGTTATTTTTTTCCAGTAATTATTGGGTGGGTCGAACCAACGTTTGGGACTTGGATCGGTCAGGAGGTGATTAATATAACAATCTTGACATGCAACTTTACAGAAAAATCTGATTATTGGAGCGTATCAAAAGACATTTTTATGTTGTACCAGAAAATGAAATGATTATGAATAAGATAAACTCGGACATGGGCTTATACCGCTGTTAGGAAATCGACGGGCCATGGACTGGACGACCTACGTGGTAGGTCTAGTATAAATATTTATGATGATCAGTGATCCGATATTCATCAGAAGGCGTTTGGAAATAAGGATAAACGGATAAAAACGGTTATAAAAGAATAAAAACGGAGTTAAAAGGATAAAACGAATTAGGGATTGGACTCAATGAAGCCTTTGAAAAATAGTGCATCCGTAGGGTGCCATGGTAAAATAAATTGTCTCAATCGCCTCATAAAGGGAATAAAGGAGGGCGGACCCAGAAGGCTTATCTGACGTAAGAGGGTTTGGGATGTATATCATTAAAAAGTAAAAAAAAAATTCAAGATTGAAGTTAGAAGATGCAAAAGAATATGTCCTGTCAAATCTTCTGTCAATTCTTGTTCTGTGATAAACTTGATTCGTTATCTGATTCTTCCAGGTTGATAAACATAGCAAACGTGAAAACATGGAATTGTTTGGGCTGAAGTTACCAATAGTACCGTCAAATAAGCTGTCGGTGAATTTTGTCAAGGCAGTCGCATCTAACATGCAGCAGTCGGGTTTGGAAATAACCCTTCCTTACCTAAAGTTGATATTATTTTTTTGGGCCTCTCTACAGCAGGTCTGGGATACGTTTTACAGACTTGGAGATGTATATTGTGACGAATTGGTATGTATAATGTGTGGTTTTATCAAAACGGGAAGAAAGGACTTTAGCCTTGTCGAGTCTTACAGACCCATTAGCTTAACATACTTTCTTATTAATAACCTTGAATTTTAAGGCAGTGGGCAACTGAAAAAACTCGCCTTAGCGCTTTCTTCGACATTGGCGCCATTAATAAGGCAAAAACTAATATTATTTGTGAAGCTCTACAGCCTAAAAATACTCTTAACTTTCGTGGTCAGTTATGTTAAGGCATTGCTGGGAGAAAGAATCGCCAGCTCAACTTTCTGATATCACAAACCGAAATCAGAGTCAGTGGGTACTCGGATATGCACGGAAAATGCATGTCACTAAAGTTCTGGTGTCTAGTTATAGACGAACTTCTGCGACTAAAGCAGGAGTATTTTAGGGGAAGGTCTAGGCTAATGACAGTTTTGACTAGAAGAATTTCTACTGAGGATTCTGAGAATGCTTCGGGCATCCTATGTGGGAATTAAAGACGAAAAAGCATGGAATGGCAGGCGATCAGGAAAGGCAAAGCTTACGTCCATCGCTAAATTAGTCGAAAAGGAATCATCACTTTTAAGCACATTTCTCAAATCCTATTTCGGTATCGGAAAAAAACTTAGAGCTTCTCAAAATCTGCTGTCAATAAAAGCAAATGCAGCTGGCTGCTGATACGGCATAGTCGGACTTAACTGGAGTCATTACAGGTCACCATAGGTCCAATCAGTATATTAGATAAATATTTAATTCTTAAAAAAACGTGCAAAATGACACTTGCCCACATATTTTGGTTTTGTTTGGTGTTATTTATTTAAGGGATCAAATATTATTCCTCTTCGCCAATAATTTGTAAAAATTACGTTAACTATAAATGTTGATTATGTGTTGTTTTTATATATAAAATTTGTAATGGTAATAGAAAGGCTGCTGCAAAAGAATATAGAAGACGATTTCTAGAATGAAGAACTATAAATAACCAAACATTTGCTGCAGCGTTTAATCCATTACCTGAAAACAATATGTTTTCACTAAGCATTAATAATGCTGAAGGAGTAGGTGCTAATAACGTAAGTGAAGAAGAGAACATTAATTTCTTACTTATAACGTGACTTCAGACGTGAAGAGTCGATTAAGGGGACTGCTTGCCGAGATTGGAATTTGCTAAGTCATCAAAAAAAAATTTTAAAACGGTATTTACTAGTAAAGCTCAATTTATAAGGGATGGGTTTAACTTTAGAAACTCAATGATGAGCTAAGGATAGAAACTAATGATAAGGGAAAAATGGTAACTTATATTTAGTATGTTTGGCAAGTTCTCAAAATAAGTTTTCAGGACGGCCCAATAAAGGATCATTTATTTAAACCCTATTTCCTCAACAACTAGAGAAATGTAATTCAAATACGATGGAGTAGCTGCATATTTTGGAAGCAAGTTCCAAATTTTTTCAATCAAAAATTTGTCGATTAATGGATTAGGTACGAAGGTCAACTTTCTTAGTCAGCTAGATTGATACACATTAATCTAGCCGACTCCATCCCATCATGTAAGCATCGAAAACAAAAAATGTTTTGTTTTTTAACAGAAACAACGATCAATAAATTAAATACATTTTGATTCCATTGAAATTCAAGAAAATCCTCAAAAGAAAATTGTTTACCACTCGATTGCAAACTTAAAAAAACGTGCACAAAAATGTTAAAAAGCAGGTGTATTCATATCGCTAACATTTTGTATGTCATAGCTGGTAAATAAAATAATACCTACTAACTAAAACTTTAATTTTTTATAATACTTAAATGAAAACTAATTAGAAAAGTTACCGTTTTAGTACTTTTAGTAAATTTTTTTTTGTATTTGCTTTTGATGACATTAATATTTAGTGGAATTAAAGGGTTTCTTTTGATATTTTTAAGTTTAGGAAAAAGTTAAAAGTAACTATAAAAAAAATTGAAAAAAGCCGCATACACAGAAAAAAAAGGATACTTAAAATAAGAATTAGACACTTTATTTGAGAAAATCTAAGGATTATATATCTGCAAGAAGATAAAAGTTTAATTTAAGAATATTATATTTTCAATTTCAAGATATTTATAGAATTGGTTTAAGTCGACAAATAACTTATTGTGAGAATATATTGAAATTTCATTTGAGAATATCATATTCTTGCAAGGAATATTTTTTTCTTTAAAGCGATGAAATTTAATTATTTAATTCAAATTTATTTTTTCTTACATTGAACCATTTTGGTAATTTGTATTGAAATGGTCATATTCTTAATTTAAGTAATTCTACTGTTAACAATAAATCTATGAACATATCGTTTTGACGAATTGCTTCATCAAACCAAAAATATTTAAGACTAGCTACAATGAGTTATAAATTCAACTTAAAGATGTGAAGAATTGCTTTAAACCGCCTGGCAAATTAAATTGAATATTAAATAGTATTAAATTAAAATGTTTATGGCTTGTTATTAATATTTTTTTATTCGATTTAAATAGGTTAAATATTTGAAATGAGTAATATTTACACTCAGTTGAAATAAATTAATAGTTTTATAGTATTTAGTGCTGTGGTATTTATTGGGTTCTTTTTGAATTAAAATAAAAATACCAAAAGGCACACACTTTCTGGTAGTTTTATTTTGATAGCAAAAGAACCCTATAAATTACCACAACACTAAATAACATAAAACTGTCAATTATTATTTCAACTAAGTGTAAGAATTGCTATAACGTATAAAACATTCAACCGTTTTATTATTTTATGATTTAGGTATTGCAATAAATTACTATGTATTTACCTAATTATTGTTCGGTTAAATTCTGGTAATAAATTAATAGAACAGGTTCTACGCAAACATAAGTTTATTATCCAAAAACAAAAACCTACATACATTATATAGGAACAAATATTACTTTAAATAAATGTAACAAAAACAGTAAACAAAAAAAACATATTCTGTGTATGTTTTTTAAATATAGGTACAATTTTGTCATAAAGTACTCATACAAAATGAAACTGTGAACAAATATTATCCAAAAACAAAAACTTATACATACATTATATAGGAACAAAAATATCATTTTACATTGCAACAACAACAGTAAACCAAAAAAAAAACACACATTTTGTGTATGTTTTTTAATTATAGGTACATATTTATCACAAAGTACAAAGTAGGTACTCATAGAAAACAAAAATGTGAACAAGTTTATTTCCAAAAAAATTTTAAACAATCCTACTAAATACTTACAAAAAAAATGGTAATAATATTATTATGTAGTACATATTTCAAAAAATAAAACTTTAAAAGAATCTTCTTTTGAATTATGATAAAAAAAACCACTACATACTACAACAAGAAACTGCACAATCTTCTGTTATAACATTCACTACGTCAGAAAAATTTGAGGAGTTCGCCTCAGATGGTAATGATTGTTCAATCTCACTGACTGATACAGTGGTTGCTGATGTTTCTTTCTAAAAATGTATATCGTTTTAAACAGTTGATTTTTATTTAAAATAAAATAATTATCATTTCTTTAATTTTATCAAGAATTTTAAGTCTGGGCCCCACAAGAGGCATTAATTCCTTCAAAACCTCTTCATTAAGATTTATTAATTGATCCTCATTAATTTGATTTGCTAGAAAAAATATAAGCTGTTTAAAAGACATTTTGTGACACTAACAGTGAGGAAGAAAACTAAAAAACAGAAAATGTTAAACAGAAAAGAAAACTAAAAGTTTATTTATTTAATTGTGTAAATTGAATGGTTGACATTGAGAAAAATAATGCGATAATAATGTGCAAATGTGTTTATTAGATTGTTTGTTTTGTGATGTTTGCATTGCAAAGTTAAATGCAATTATGCGATAAAAATAAAGAAAATGCTGAAGGGGGATTTAAATTCAAGGATAATACTATTTATTATAGGATTTAATAATAATAATCAAAAGTGGATAATACTGGAAAATAATGGTGTTATATTCTAAAGGGATTTATATAAAGAGTCGAGAGTATATTAAGAAGCATCTGTGACACAGTTGTTAAAATGTATCAACAAAGGCAAGTTTTTTGGTAAAATTGATATAAAAAGTTATGAAAAAAGCAAGCCCTTTTCCAAATCTTAAAAATAACGAAATTGTAATAAAAATGATTTTTAAACAAAAGTAAAAAGTTAAATAAAAGTCTTTGTTTGAATATTCTTTCGATAGTATCGAGCAAAAAAAGTCATATAATCTGTTTAAAACTTTATCAAACGTATATACAGATTTAAAAATAAATATAAAAAGTTACTCGTAACAACGGCGGAAGCTTTTTATTGTCTTTACAATGGCGGGTTTCAATAAAGACTAAACGTAACTAAAAAGAAAAACGGAAACTAAACCAGCGAGGAGTGCCTTAAAGGGAGTGAGTGTCACAAAATGACTTATAAACGAGTATCATACAGTATTTTTTCTACCTTGTGACTTTGTAGCCAAAAAAAAAATCTAGGAAAGAGGAAGGAAGGCGACGTATAGTAAACGAAAACGTTTACTATACGTCGCCGGTAGGTTAGGTCAAACGTGCGATTCACATACAATCATAAATTTACTTAATTATACGTACTAATATTAAACTAGACTTACTTTTAAACACTTCGATAACTTCCTCTGGTAGATTCCATTCTCGCAAAACACTTTCCACGCGCTGATTTTCCATTTTTCAGAGGAACAACACAGGTTGCACGCCACACACCACTCAACGCGTCTATGATCTATGACTAACACAGAAAACAAAGGGAGAAAAAAAAAGAAGAAAAAAGTCCTCATTTTGTTTTCTATGATGAATAACAAGAGTACAAGAGGCAAGTAGGGTACACGTGGCGTGGTACGCCGGCGTTGCCATTTTTGAGATGAACAAAAATTTCATTTGAGAATATATAAATTTAATTGAATACATTGATTTTATTGTAAGAAAATAAATATTCAAAGCAACAATTTATTTTCTTCAAACGAACCGGGTATAGTTTTCACTTGATTAATAGAGTATTTTAAACTATATATACGGGCTTTAAAGCAATACTATATATCTTTCTAAACAATAAACTGATTTATTTAAATTAATTAACTTGAAAAGCTTAAATTGAACATAACATTTACTAAATTCAAGATTATAATGACTTGAATTGATACCTCTATTATTCAAATGGGACATTTCACTTGTTTTTATTTGAGAATACATTTAATACAACTAAATCTATGAAATATTTTGATTAAAAAAGTATTCTCTTTTTAAATCTGTATTTTAAATATTTTGTTTCCTATTTATAAAGAACTCTATTTCCGCAATTTAAGCCTATTTATTTTAATTAGGAATGTATTATTCTTGAAAAAATGAGAAAATTTATTTACTTGTTAGGAGTAATCGTTTTTTTCTGTGTATAGTTTTAAAACATTGTAATAATATACTTTAGAAGACAGGAAAGGAAATATGCTTAAATGCACAGACTGTAGCTTAGATATCATCTAAAAAATAGATCCCAGCAACAGCACTTGATAATGTCAAATATATTTCTTATAATCGAAATTACCCGATCTACAACAAAACAAAAAGAGACAACTGCTGTTTATTTTTTGATTTTTAATTTCCTTAAAGCCCAATTAAAGGTTATGTTCCAATTTTAGTCGAAAAACGGAAAACTAACCCTAGTAGACAATAAACGCTAGGCAAGTTAAATTGAGTCGCCTAGTAAATTTCCCAAAACCATAAAAGTTAACGCGCGGTTGCGAAGTTGAAATTTCTAACAATAATAAAACTTAAATAACCACTTCTACTTTTCTTATATCTCAGGTGAAATACTGTTATAGTAAGTGAAACAACTTTTCTTACAGTATATTGGTATTAGTACAAAACTTTTTAGGTTTTTATAATACCGAACTTGTGAACTGGAAACACTTATTGAATAGCAAAACTTTATCCATAATATGTTTTTATAGGTTTCAAAACTTGTAAATCCTTTTATTTTATTATTTTATCTTATATGAAGCAAATTGTAAATATTATGTCCTTAAAGTAAATCTATTATCTTTCACACGAACGTACAAAATAAATCACCTGTTTTATGTAAAAAATTTACTAATATTTTTTGTAAGATTAATAAAATTAGTTTTTGTTAATCTACTTATATTTTCCAGAAGATGAAAAAATATATATTTACATAGATAACTAGCCCAATTACAAAACTGCTGGATAAGAAACCGTAATTTTTTGTTCCATTTGACGTCATCCATTAATTTGCCATCATTTAGTTTGGCAATCAAGATTTCTACAAGCATGCACTCTCTAAATACTTTTTAGGCCTATGCCAAATAATAACCTTCAGTTAATCGCAATCTTAGCCCTATTTAACATTATTTAATATAGCTACCATAGTTGTCTTTAAAAACACTTTTTATTTCGATATATTACAACTTGATTGAAAGATGTGTTCGTGAATGGCATTATTGCAAGTGCTGCAAAAATTCACATATTCAAGTGGCCAACTCTTTAAACTCTCCAAACCAAATTAAATTGAAATTTAAATGCATAATATAAATTCCAACTATACAATTTTTCACGGGAGAACTCTATGAAATAAGTATAATTGATGAATTATTTTCCACTAATCATTTTAAAATCTGTATTTAAAGGGGTCCAATAATTAAACCTATATTAAAAATAAATTATTCAATAGGAAAACAGAAAACAATTTAACAACAATGTAAGTTAAAATCGTTTTGTTAAATGAACCAAGAGGTGTATTGATATTCTTTATTTTCATCCTAAATTTTTATTTAAATAAGGCTTGCAAATAATTCAAGGATTGCAATTTAATATTGAAAAAGTGCACAATAATAAATAAATGCCCTTAGCACTGGCTTAACTTGTATTGTAAATATTTTTAAGAGCTAACTTTTAGCAATATCAATTCAATGTTATCGGGATTTTACTTAATTAAATTTACAATTTAACTATATTCTATATATTTTCCAGCGTCCCCAATTGCGGCTGTTCATTTAGTAAAGTGCCTATTTTTTGAATAGCCCCGTCCCATCAATAGATTTGGATCGATAGTAGTTTAAGTTAAATTTATAGCCAATATGTAATAGAAAAATTGTAGTTCATTTTTTACTTTCATTATTGTAAAAGCTTTAACGTAAATGGATTGCATGCAATCAGGCTTTGATGCAGCGTTTACTTTTAAAAAATATTAGTAAATGTAAACGCATGCATAATTTTTCATATTATTATGAAAATGTAAAAACGTAAATTATCCTTCTAGTTTTTGTACTATTTTATTCATATTTTGTAGTTAAAAGTTGATTTGTAGGGTTTATTTAGAGTTCTTCTTACGTTTGGTATTATAATTTCATCATAGTGTCTAGTTTTTAAAAAGTTCGTCTTGTTGCCCTATTTTGGCCTCAATTTAGGTTATTTGGGTTATATTATTGTATCCTTGTATTTTAAAATTTCTAAAATTTGTATACTTGCTTGTTTTGACTATCAGTATTCTCCTAAAATTATTGGTCTCTTTTGGCAAAAACAATGAAAAAATTCTAAATATTTCACACTGTTCCATCGGGCTTTAAAAAGGACGCGCTTCGTGAAATTTTGTTCAGTTTTTAATTGTTTCGTCAGTTTTTATTTTGGAAACAATAAAGCGAGAGTCAAGGCAAGTTAGGTTAGTCTTTTTGACGTTGCCAATAAAAATGTGTTCCCGAATTTCGGTCCAATATGAATATTACATTAACAACAAAATGAAAAAATTTAATATTTTTTTAAAATTATAATATTAAGTTGTCGGTACTTGGCAGACTAGAATCAGACCTTTTCTCTTTCTTCTGCTTTCTATCTGTCGATCTCGGATTGCTGTTCTTTTTTCGAAATGTCTGTATGAAGTCTGGCTATTAAATCGCAGTCTCGCAGAAAAACAAGCCTGCGTTGGGTAACTAGAAATCTTTGTAACCAAAAACAGGAACAATGTATCAATCTCAAATTTCTCGTTAAATTGAAAAAGACTTTAGCCGAGTGCTATAAATTATTGCAACAGGCCTATGGGGCTAATTCTCTATCTCGTGTACGTGTTTTTAAATAATATAAGCACTTTAGTGGGGACGAAGAGACCACTGAAGATGACCAGCCCCCAGGTCGCCCTGTCACTGTTTTAATTCCAGAAATAGTGACCAAAATTCACCAAATTGTGCGTAAAGATCGTCGAATGACAATCCGGATTATTGCCGAGGCTATAAACGCTGATAAAGAAACGGTTAGAACAATTTTAAATGAGACATTACACATGGCACAAGTCTGGGCGAAGTTGGTACCAAAAGTTTGCCTCCCGAACAAAACCTCTTGCGTCAACAGGTCTGCTTAGATTTTCTTGAAAGGTTAGAAGAAGATCCTGGACTGATAAAAAGATTATTACTTGCGACGAAACGTATATTTGTCAATACGATATTAAAAAAAAGCGGCAAGGATTTAAAGACGCCTGAATCGCCCAGAGTTAAAAAAGCAACGATGCCCAAATTAAAATTCAAGGCAATGTTGGCAATTTTTTTTTGACATTAACGTTATTGTGAAGACCAAATGAGTTCCAGAGGGTTAGACTATCAACCAGACTTACTATTTGTCAGTCTTTGCACTTTCCGTTTCTTATGAACTCGTTCTCGAACACTGCGAGTTGCGAAACAATTGATTAATTGCGAACATTTGATATATTTTGCATAACGCGCTATCTATGAAGCCGTATTTGATCAATAAACGCACTCGAACACGCATCGTACTCGCCAGATTTGGTACCATGCGATTTTTTTTTGTTTTCGAAAGTAAAATATGCTTTAAAAGGAGTCCGATTTAAGTCGATTACAGCGGTAAAGCGACAGAGTTTTTAAAGACCTCACCAAAGAAGACTTTCAGCACTGCTTAGAATAATGGAAAAAATATATAGAAAGGTGCGTGGTGAGGGGAGGGGATTGAAGCGAAGCACTTGAATATACAATAATTTTTATAATAAAACCATTTTTCGTAGAGGTATTTTAAAGGTAATTTAAATTACCTTTAGGTTATAGCATTGATATTGTCCAACTGAAAAATGGTTTCGAGAAAAGAAGGAGGAAGGAGACCAAAGTTACTAAAGAAACCGACCTTTTCATGCGGAATAAACGGTTAAAGACATCTGAGTTTGAAGTATGTCGAGGATGATGGCGAGTCTAGAGAGAACGAGAACTATTGAATTTTGGCCACATGTTAGGTATGCGCGATCGATGGTTAGTTTCGAACTGCAGCTGGTAATATTTGGGTAAGCCCGATATTGCCTTTATTGAAGTCCAGGTAGTGACATTTGTTGGCTCAGAGACTTAAGGTCATTCAGACTCTGAAGTGAGGTTTATTCATTACAGGCTCACTTATCTCGGCTGGTTAGAAAATATTTCCGATAATCGAGGTATTTAGCGGAGGCTCGATAGGAAGATAGCTCCATCGATTAAACAATCGGCAGACCAGCCTTTCATTTTCTAATAGCAGCGGACATTTCCTGCTAGTAAGTATATCTCTTATGTCAACCTTATTATTGCTTATTGGTTTGATAAGTTGGCAACGCTTGTCTATATTTTAATCAATTCTTTATATATGTATTTTAATAACTCAGACCTGTTACAGTTTACATGCCCACACAATTTACATAGTCACATAACTGCCTCTCTGCTATCTATTGCTGTTCTGTGCAAAAGGCTTAATGAGCTCAATGTAAATGTTACCTTGATATATAAGCCTTGAACTAAAGTTAACTAGGCACTGTCTGGTTGACTTCTTGTGCTCCAACGACCTTGAACGAGGCATTATTTCTTTTTTGTTAATGATATAGAGGTCAAGTAGTTTCAATGTTAAAAAAATACAATGTCATTACGTACTAGGGGTCTTGTTGACTTCAAATATCTCCAATTTTACAATATTTTAAAATTTCAAAAAAAAAAGTACTTTGAAAAGAATAAATTAAGAGAAAAAATTTGCGGATATTTCCCATAAGATGCTAAAAGATAATATTTAATTCCTTTAAAATATGCTCAAAAAAGGGGTCTACTCTAGTCTAATAATTGATCCAAACTCGTTGCTATTGATAATTACATTGTCAATCTTTTGTCATATGGACTCGCAGTTACCAAATTGTGTGTCTTCTATAATAAATATAATTATGACGCTCAAGGTAACTTGTAAGAAACAAACATTTAAAAAGTGATATACATATATACATATATAATCATTCAAACCTCGCCTATAGGAAATAGTCTATGAACGTAAGCGAGAGGACACATATGGAGTCCGCATGAGACAGACAGAGGGCACAATACATGCCGTTTCCAAATTAATATGTTTGGCAACACTGATATTTCTGCCGTACGGATCTCCGCTCGTTCATCACGAGACAATTTTTATCCCCACCACACTGCACCGCCAATATGAGATTGCATTTTAAACGTTTAACGCTATTTTTATTCCTAGATTCCTGCTTAATCAGCAAAGATTAAATTTAAAACCGCTCTCTATTCCTTGTTAAAATGTGTTCTCTTGAGGAAAAAAAGCAAATTATTAAGTGGTATTATGCCGGCAGTTCTGTCGATAAAATATCAGGCACAATTGCATTCACGTTCGAAAATCGGCCCATGCCCGTACGCAGCACAATTTTTGCAATTGTCCATAGGTTTAAGACCTTTGGGTGCTTGCAAAATTGCAGGAAATGCTACGCAAATGAGCAATCCCCTGTTGTTAGACCGCTAGGCGAAGAAAGGGAGCTTCGAGAGGTTAATGTTTGTGCTGCTGCTGAAATGAACTTTCCTTGCAATAGTACAACCATTGCCAAAGAAACGGGTATTGAGCCTTTAAGGATTAGGAGAATAAAAAAAAAAAGTACAAGTGCTATAAGTTGCAAAAAACCCAAGAAATTTTCCCACAGGACCATGAGAAATGGATGGAATTTTGCTATGAAGTATTGGAAAGGGCAAATCGGGACGAAATGTTTAATAGTAACATTTTGTTTTCAGATGAGTTCTCTTTCTCTATTTGTGGTAAACATAATCCGTCCATTACAGTGGGTTATTCGAGGGAAAATAAGCACATAAGCATACCAACACGTACACAATACCCTCAAAAGGTTAATGTATGGGCTGGCATTTTAGGTGATTCAATTATAGGCCCTTTTTTATCGATGGAAACCTTAATGCCAACAAATACCTTAATCTTTTGAGGGATGAAGTTCTTCCTTCTATTCGAGGGCTCAATATCAATTTAGAACAACTTTGATTTCAACAGGATGGTTGTCCCGCTCATAACGCATTAGTGGTACGTCAACTTCTCGTAACGTCTTTCCCTGATCGAACAATCAGTGAAAACGGTACTATTAAATGGCCTGCCAGAAGCCGCGATTTAGCCCCCAATGATTTTTTTTTTGGGGATACCTAAAAGAACAAATTTATAGGCACGAAAATGAACGGGCTACTAATTTAGAAGAGCTTTGTGATAAAAAATTAGGCAAGCATTTAATAGTATCTCCATTGAAATGTTGTCGAGCACGAGAAGGTCGTTATATGATATTGACGTACTGCACTGCTAAACAGGGTGGCCTTTTTGAACCTGACATAAGATAATTTAAATTTTTATTTAATATTATTATTAAACTAAATTAAATCAAATGAACGCCTTAAGAATACTGACAGGTTTCGGCTTCGGGCTTCGACGGGGTCCGCTGCTTCAAGTATGTTGTCACAACGTTGCCAGACCTACCGCGATATATTATTCCTATAGGCGAATTTAGAATGATCATATCTGTATAAGATATATATATATATTTTTTTTACAATTTTCTTGAGGTATCGGTCCTATCTTATCTTATTATATATATATATATATATATATATATATATATATATATATATATATATATATATTTACATTTATTAATATTATGCTGTACGAAACTTGGATGTTAATTTTGAGGAAATTTGGTTTCAACAACGGATAAACGGATGTCCCGCTCACAACGTTAGACAAGTGCAGGACTATTTAACAAATACTTTTCCTGAACGCCTTATTTCCACAAGATACATACCGTGATCTCCAGATCTGACGCCTTGCGACTACTTCATATGGGGCTATTTTATGAAAATTTTTTACCAACACCGACATGAAAGAGCCGTTAATTTGGACGAATTGCGGCTTAGAATTATTAATATTTTCTAGGTCCATTACACCTGAAATGTTAGGCAATGTACATAGAGAATTTTACGACAGGTTGAGATACTGCCTGGAGCCCAACAAGGCGGTGTATTTGAACACCTTATTAACTAATCCATTTAATTAGAATTATTATTTTGTTTAAGAGTTATTTTTCATTTTATTTTAGAATACTGTATTTAGTTTTCACCAAAGGTTTTTAAGATTTGAGGATAATAAAGTTGTTGTTTTGACTCGTTTTCTCGACGTCCTAACACAAAACAATTTATCTCAACCATCCCATCCCATCATATCCCATCCTATTCCATCTGATCTCATCCCATCCCGACCCAACCCATCCCAAATGTTCAGCATATTCTCTCGTAAATGTTTAGTACACGGGGGGGGGGACATAAGCTTTCGGCATAAGCTTAAATCAACTTACCCATCTAATCCATCCCTAAACATCCTAATCCAATTCAATCGAGCCCAACACACTAAAAACAATATGGAAGGAATAAACAATTCTTTAAACAAGGACCATGTATGGCAACGTTGTCACCTCGCGGCGTTCTGTCAAACGTCGAATACGTCAATAAAAAAGAATAATAAAAGCAAGATCGAATGGAATTTTGTTTGTGTTATTTATATAAAAAATAAATTTTCTTTGGAGTTAATTTGAAATAAAATATCCCATATTTCATATTATTTTTAATTCGGACCGAAATCTAGAAATTACTAAAATAATAAATAATACATTACAGGTGTCTTCGGTATGGGTTTCACAAAAATAACGTACTTAATTACAAGGAAAGGTAAACACGATTTTTTTTTAATAATATGTAAACAACTTTATGCAAAATTTCATTAAAATTAAATGATTTTTATAAAACTACAAAATGCTTAATTGGAAAAAAAATAAAAAAAGTAAACCCAGCAGAGTTGAAATACAAATCTGGTCGTTTGGCTCAGGTTAAAAAACGGAGATACCTAAAGTCGACTAGAACCACGGACCAGCTTCTTCGTAAGGCCGAGTGTTTAAATCCACTAAAAGACAGTATAAAAAGGTACTTTGGAGTTCTAAAAGGTATTGAGAATACAGCGTCTGCGGCATGTCAGTGCAAAATACGATCCAAGAGACCAGGTGCTAAATGTCGCTCTCACTGGACCTTCCCTAAAATTATGTAGGTAATTAAGTAATTTTATGAATAATACTTTTATTGTAGTTATCGAATACAAGTCATTTATCAAAAATTTTTTTCCTAGAAAAGTTTGGCCCATTTCCGGATATTTAATTAATAGTTAACATAATTATGGTTTTATTAAAAAAATTGAACTTCACAGTTTTTTTTTTGTAAATAAACTTATCTGCGAACAAATTTAATCGCGTAAGCCAGCTTTAATTTTTTCTTATTACGTTCCAAAAGAGAGGCTTTCATGTCAATTAAAAAAGAATCCCTTTCGAGGTTTGGCGGAAAATGATTAACGCGCCCCTATTGAGTTTTTCCCACTGGAGCCGTTAGTTCATTTCATTTAGAAAACCTTACGTGATTAATTTGCTTTAATACGGCACGAAAGTTTTTCTTATAGATTAAATATTATTATAAAAACGTAAATACTTTAATCTCATAGGTAAAATTCTCATAATTTTTGTACTAATTTGCTTTATTTCATATTTTAAATTGGTTAGTTAAGATTATTTAGGTTTCTACTTATGTTTAGTATGATAGTGTTACCTTTGGGTCTACTTCCTAGAGAACTTCTTATTATTTAAGGTATCATTTGAGCCACAATTTAGAACATTTTATTGTAAATTCTGGTAGTTTGAATTTTCTAGATTCTATGCACTCGATTGTTGCTTGAAGTGTCAGTATTCCTTTAAAATTACTGGTCCAAATGATCCAAAATATTGTAAAATGTTTCATATAAGAAATAAACCTGTATGTTTTTTATTTAACTGTCAGTTTACAAAAACTTTTTGATGAATCTTATTAACGTCTTATTAAAAAAAATCTAGATGTATGTTGCTAACAGAATAGTAACCTGGGAAATACTGGTTTGGTACAGCATCTAATTAACACTGGATAAAATGCCCCGATCAATTTTCTTAACAAAAATTTATGAATTATCGTTTAAATCAACACAGGTCGTTTTTCAAGTTGAATTCTTTTGCAGGATTATATCTAAAGGTAAACAGTGCACATATTTTTTTCCAACAGGTTTCATTTTTATATTGGTTTTAACAGGGTGTCACAAGTACATTCATTGGAGTTTTTTAATTGTTGCTTGTATTGTATACGCAACATCATTCTCGTTTTCTTATAGTCGGTCTAAAGTCGGTCTTGAGACTCCGTTTCTTGCCTTGAAATTTTCTTCTAAATTCATTTAATTTCTTCTGTTTTCTTCGTTTTTTTTTCGGATATAGTAGGATGTCCGATAAACTGAAAAGAGCCAAAGTTCTTAGACAAACTGAATTTAATCTCTCGGATATTCTTAATATATCGAGAAGTGCTAAAGAAGATACTTCCCAACACATAATCTTTAAATTGAGTTATGATATTTTGGAATCAATTAGAACTGAGTTTTTCAAGCAGCATAACGTTGTCATTAGTTGCATTCTAGATGATGAGGATCAATTCACCGAACAAGACGCGGTACAAAGCTCATTTGAAAAAGATTTTTGGTATATTAAATCGATTTATTTTGAGCTGTTTGGAGAATCATTGACTACAAATATTTCGTCTTCATCATCTAGTAATCAGTCCCATGGAACACTGCCAAAATTAGAGATTCCATCCTTTTCTGGAAATATTACACAGTTTGCCACTTTTAAAGATATGTTTGATGCTTTGATTCATAATAACAGTACTTTGCGTAACATAGAAAAATTTAATTATCTTTTGAGTTTCTTACGTGGTCAGCCTCTGACCTTGATTCAGAAGTTACCGATGACAGATGTCAATTACACAACCGCTTATGAAATGCTAGTTAAGCGATATGAAAACCCTCGTTTAGTTGCGGCCACACACTGGGCAGCTATCGACAATACCCCCAAACTCACAACTGAGAATCCTGCCGAGTTAAGACAACTTTTGGATACATTTTCTGATAATCTTGCTGCATTAGGAAATCTAAACTTTCCTGTAGCTTCATGGGATTTCATTTTGGTTCAGATGTTGCTTAAACGCTTACATGTTTCTATTGCTACTGAATTCGAATTGCAATATGATTCACATACTACTCCATCATTTCAACAGCTTACAACCTATCTACATAAGCGTTGTGCCGCTCTCGACAATGTTTGCTCAGCCCTTCATGAAAAAGATAAAAAATCACTTAAGAGAGAGGATCGCTTCTCAAATTCCAAGGTTGCTCTTCTAGGCACTGAGCAATCTAAAACTAGCAGTTGTGCTATTTGTAAAACAGCACATTCTGTTTATCGTTGTCCTATCTTTTTAACAAAAACTCCTAATGATAGATACCAACTTGTAAAATCGCTGAAAATGTGTTTAAATTGCCTTAGTAGTAGTCATTCTGTCAAAGAATGTAAATCGCCGCATGTTTGTCATAAATGTAGACAAAAACATCATACCTTACTTCATTTTGAGAGAAATTATTTTTCTGGTAGTAGCAGCAGTACTACACCACCCGCACTCTCATCAACCAACTCTATCCACAATGATCAACTAGATGGTTGATCATTGTCTCTCAGGCGGACTCCAAGTCTACCAATTCTTCGCATCTGGTAGCGAGTAGCCTTAACAATTATAATTCTAGTAATGTGCTGCTTTCTACGGCTCTTATAGATATAGAGCTTAGATGGTTTGATGGTTTGATGGTTTGATGGTTAGATGGGTCAGGAACATTTCAGAAAATTAGAATATTGCTTGATTCTGGCTCGCAACTTCACTTTATCGCACAAAATTGTGTTAAACGTCTTGGACTTACTTCCTATAAGACGCCTTGCTCCGTTCAAGGTATTCGAGAAGCTCATGTACAAAACTGTGCAAGAAGTGTATTTACCAAGTTTCGACCTTATAATAAATAATTCTTCCGTATAAATCCTTCGTAATAAATTCACTCCCAATTTTGATTTGGAAGCTGCAGTTCTTCCAAAAATTTGCGGGCTATTACCTAGTCATCCTATTTCTACCACAAACTGGCCTCATTTGCGCAGCGCGTCCTTAGCTGACCCTTTCTATGATACTCCTAGCTCTAGTGATGTATTAGTAGGTACTCCATTGTTTCCCTATATTTTACTGGAGGGTAGACTTACCGTTGACTATAATGAGCCAGTGAGAATTAACACTGTTTTTGGTTTTAAATTGATGGGTAAAACGGTTTCCAACTCTTCACCTATCGCTACACAATCGCTTCTCTGTTATCAGGCATCAGTTAATGATACTATGCAGAAGTTTTGGGAAGTTGAAGAAGTACCACATGTCAAAGTTTTATCTCCCGAGGACGAGAAATGCGAAAATATTTTCCGTAAAACTACGTATCGCAATCGGGATGGCCGATTTGTGGTTTCGTTGCCCTTCCCAGGTGATGAGCCTATTTTTTATGGAAGTAGAGAATTAGCTCTTCGCAATTTCTTATCGTTAGAACGCAGGTTACAGCAAAATCCGAAGCTATATGCAGATTATGCTGCTTTTATAAAGGAATATTTAGATCAGAACCAAATGGAATTAGTATCTTCAGATGTAATCCCAAAAAAGTCGTTCTATATTCCACATCACTGTGTTTTAAAGGATTCAAGTCCCACTACTAAGCTTCGTGTCGTATTCAATGCCTCTGCCAAATCATCAGATGGTATGTCACTTAATGATCATCTTCTGTCTGGCCCGAAATTGCAAGCTGTCCTGTGATATTCGTCAAATGTTTCGGCAAATTATCGTTAACCCTGCCCACACTGATTATCAGAGAATTGTTTGGCGCTTTTCTAAAGATCAACCTATAGCTGATTACCGCCTTCTCACGGTAACGTATGGACTAACATGCACGCCTTATTTGGCTATCAAGTCATTGTTTGTTCTGGCTGAAGAGGAAAAGGATAATTTTCCTGAGGCCTCGCAAATTATTTTAAATTCATGCTATGTTGATGATCTAACTGGAGGTTCATCAACAATTGAAGATTCTAGAAAACTTCAAAAAGACTTAGTACTAATGCTGCAGAAAGGAGGGTTCGAACTTCGAAAGTGGTGTAGCAATGATCCTCGATTGCTAGCTGATTTACCCCCTTCTTATTTGTATTATGAGGACATTTCTCTGAATTTTGATTCAGAAAGTCCGCTAAAAGTTTTAGGTCTTTATTGGAACCATTCCTCTGATGTGTTTCAATTTTTCGTTAACTCTGTGGATAGGGGTTGTACTAAACGCCTATTGTTATCTAATTTGCAAAAATTTTTGACCCACTGGGCTTTCTTTCACCTTTAACGTTTCTCGTCAAGTTTTTAATTCAGCGTTTGTGGAATTTAAAGTTGGATTGGGATGCAACGCCTCCAAATGATATTCTTAATCTTTGGAAACAATATGTTAGAGATATTTCAACCCTTTCCAGCCTCAAAATTCCTCGCCTACTATTTCCTTATTCTCTTGTTGAAATTTTGGAACTACATGATTTCTGTGATAGCTCCGAAAAGGGTTACTGTGCCGTTATTTACTTTTGTAGTTTACTACCTAACGGTCAGGCAACCACTCGTTTTAGTTGTGCAAAATCAAAAGTTGCACCACTAAAGACACTTTCTATACCACGTCTAGAACTTTGTGCGGCCGTGCTATTGTCTCGTTTGCTATCACATGTTTACGATATTTATAAAACATCTTTTGTTATCAATAAAATATACGCCTGGAGTGATTCTATAATAGCACTTTCTTAGATTAAAGCTTCTCCGCATCGGTGGAGTACTTTTGTTAGCAACCGCGTTTCTTTCATCCAAGAAAGATTACCTTTATCTTGTTGGCATCATGTTTCATCTGAGAATAATCCAGCCGACCTCCGTTCTAGAGGTTTGCTCCCTATGGAGTTATGTAATAGTTCGCTTTGGTGGGCGGGTCCTAGTTTTTTAATTAGCTCAACTCGCAACTGGATCCCCTTCATAAACACTCCTTCAACTTCACATGATTTACCTGAAGAAAAGAAAACATGTCTCTCAATTTTTTCTTCTAAGGGTTTTCTGGATAATTTTATTTCAAGGTTCTCGTCGCTCGACAAACTGAAACGCATTATGGCCTATATTCTTCGCTATAAGCATAATATTTTATTGCCCCGCAAAAAATATGAGGGTAACCTTACTTTGGTAGAACTCCACAATGCATTAATGCTTTTGGTTAGACATGTTCAGTCGCAAACCTTTTCCTCGGATATAATGTTAATTCAAGGAAATAAAATACCTTCGAAAGCGTTTAGAAAATTGAATGTTTTCCTAGATAGTGCTGGGATACTACGTGTCGGCAGTAGATTAAAACATTCTTTAAGTTTTAACAATAACTATCCCGCTCTCCTACCCAGTAATCACGAGTTTACAAGGCTTGTAGTTACTTTTTTTCATTTAAAGTATTTTCACGCTGGTGTGCAGAGTGTTCAGTTTCTTATTACACAGCAATTTTGGATATTGTCATTTAAAGCCGTTATTCGTCGTATTCTTGGTAAATGTGTTAGATGCTTTAGATGTAGGCCGCAGTCAATTCAACCCCCTATGGGTGATTTGCCTGCATCCCGCGTATCACAGGTAAAACCTTTTCTTCATACCGGCGTTGATTATGCTTAGCAACTTTATTGGTACATCCAAGCAGTTAAATAATTTTATGTTAAAATCCGCCGCATCTGAAGGTATAACATGGCATTTTAACCCCCCCTCTGCGCCCCACTTTGGAGGATTGTGGGAGGCCGGAGTGAAATCTGTAAAAACTCATTTATACAGAGTCATTGGTATGCAGTGTTTGACCTATGAGGAGCTAAATACTGTATTGGTTCAGATTGAAGCCCTTCTTAACTCGCGACCTCTTACACCCTTTAGTAATGATCCCAATGATATGACCGCTCTAACCCCGGGTCATTTCCTGACCCTGGCACCTCTGAGTGTTCCTCCTGAATTGGATGTCTCCTCACTTCCCGTTCGTCAATTGGATCGTTGGCAAATGCTTCAAAAAATGCACCAAGATTTTTGGCGTCGTTGGTCTGGTGAGTACTTGCATACGTTGCACCAACGTGCTAAGTGGCTTAAATCCAGTGGTAATCTTTCACCAGGAACTTTAGTTTTAATTCGCAATGATTTGGCCCCTCCTCTGCATTGGTCAATGGGCCGCATAACTGAGGTACATCCAGGTTTATATGGAATAGTGAGAGTTGTTACTGTTCGCACTAGTAATGGGACTTTAAAGCGACCTGTGGTGAAGCTCTGTCCTTTGCCACTTTTGGAGGACTGAAAAATGCAATGCATTTTGGTGGGCGGTATGTTAAGTTTTCATTTAATTTTCATTTAGTTTATTTAGTTTATATTAATTAATGTTCTTTTATCACTCGGTATTTTTCTTTAGTTAAATTTAATGCCTTTGGTTGACTCACCTTGTTAAGGAAGTATTTCATTTGTTTAAATAATTTAGTTTTTTTTGTTTTGAGGCCTTAAACAGTGCGCGTTTCATATTTATTCGAGCTCTAAGTGTTTACAGTCCACTAAATTACTTTTTTTTCCTTTTTTTTCATCGTTAGTTAACTGACTTTTTTATTTTATTTTTTTTATTTGAACCCAGCGCAATTAATCAACATAGGCATCTAATGAATCTCCAGTTTGGTCGCATGCGGTGTTTGCTAAGATTTCGCTTATTTAATTTAGGCTATTGCCAATAGAATAAATATTAAAAGGAAATATTTTAATTGAATTCGCATGAATAAAAAATTATGCTATTAAGTGGCACCTAATGATGCCTGGTACGTATTGATGTAACAGAATGCTCTGAATGACCCAAGCATGCGGCGCATGATATAACTGAATGTAACATATATTTTGTGCGAAACATTCGGAGTATTTGTTGAGTTTCAATAGTTCCCCGTATTCCGTCGACAAAATAATTTTGTATGTTCGTCGATATGGATACAGATGTTGTGACAGTAGCCACTGCTACTTTTTTAATTATAGGTGCATTAATATAGGTGTTAGAAACAATTAAAATAAGATAAGACAAAGAAAGGTAGAGCCAAGACGCCTCTTTTTGCAATGTAAAAATATGATCTTCCTCTGGTTACCTAGGCTTTGTGTTTGGCGCAATGTCCTAACTAGACAAATTTGTTATATTCCGCGCGGAGCATTTAATTCGCTTAGGCCATTCCGTTGCAAATCAATAAACACCATAAGAGTGGAAAATATAGAGAAAAAGATTGTGCGATTTATTTTTTTAAACTTGGGACAATAATAGGGTAAAACGATTTTAAATGTCTTATACCAAAAAATTTGGAGCTGCTGGTGAAAAATGTTTAAAGAGCACCAATTAACTAAAACTTAACTAGTGCTCTGCATCAGCTAATAACCCATCCGTTGTATACCGGATATCTTTGATTTCATGCCCCGCGGTTTGTAGATAAAACCGCATCGAAAGGCGGTTGCACTGTCGCTAAAAATAATTTACTTTGCTCTTGCAGAAGACACTAATTTAAAAAATAACGTGTCTCAAATAATTATTAACTTTATTAAAGCAAATACATTTACTGACCCAAACAAGTTTAAAAAAATTGTAGCTTCCTTTCTGTTGAAGGACTAGACACAGGAGAACTCATATGAACTAATGAAGCCAATTTCATTGCCAGGAAAGGTAAAACGTTCCGAAGTACAATGTGCCTAGAGCTTTTGTTCTGAAATAATAAATAGATTTATAGAATTAGGTAATAACAAATACTCAACATTTACCTGTTGTAAAAGAAAATCATTAATTTTAAAGATTGCAAAGTAGGGGAGACCGAGGATACATGGGACAAATTTGATTAAATGATCTCTAACTTTTTTTCGAAGAAATCTCTATCCATAAGGTTTTATTAATGTAATAAACAAACTTTTGTCATAATATATTACTACATACCATTATCTAAATAAATTTAAAAATATTTTTAAACCGGGATCAAAAATTTTTGGTCATTTGTCCAATGTATCCCCTGCTCTGGGGTAATAATGGACATGATATGGGGATATTTTGGACATTCATTTACTAATAAAGACAAAAAGTCTTAGAGTAAATATTTATTTAGGAAGCAACAAATTTTCAACTTATATTTAAGTTAAACTAAATTCTGTCAAATCTGCGTTGAAATAAATCGAATCTTTGAAACGAGGACGCCTGTCTTCAATACCTTTTGGAAGCACAGCTATTACTTCTCCAAATGTTACAAAAGAAGATTCTTCTTCTGTAATTTTGAAGCGGTTTGATGGAATCATTCTTTTAAAAAATCGAACCTGAAATCCGTCGAAAAGTTTTCGTTCTACCCGAGCAACATAATTTCTTCCAGAAAATGGTGTTTTTCCCAGAACTTTGACAACAATGAAACCGCCTTTTTCTACATCGTGGGTATCCTGAACTGTCTCTTCTTCTTCCTTCCACTCTGAGGAGAAATCTTTTGTTAGTTCTTCATTTATCTATTCATCACTAGAGTCACTTTCTACTAGAACTTTTCTCTTAATCTCCTTAACCTTTTTTGGAGGAGGCTTCTTTCTTGCCAATAATTTTTCTTTTTCTGGAGTGTCAGTAACTATCATACATTTTCCTCGTTTTCTTCCTTTTCTCATAGGTTTTCGGGGTTCCGCCTGTGGATAAGGACTTATTTTGTCTGATGTAATAAAGTTAGATATATTTAAAGGACTTTTAGCAGTCCCAGTAACGCTAGTGCTAGGACTTCATTCGACTAGGTTTCATCGGCAGCGCGATTTCCGTCAGTGGCTGGAATTAGGTTTTCATCTAGGTTTTCTGTTTCGGCGAAAATACAGCTTCCACCAGATTGATTGGTAATGACATCTGGAGCAGGTCGATCTGAAACTGACGAACACAAAAACTCGTGTTCTTGAAATATGTCCCGATCAAAAGGAAAAATTCCACTTTTACGAAAGCCAGACTTTATATTTTCTGGTGTAGCAGCACGATCCCAGGCCTTTGAGCATAGCTCCGCAAGTGAGTAAATAGAAAGAGTTTCATTTGGATGAGTCATCATCTAAGAATTGGCAGCTTCGGAAAAATATCTCTTGAAAGGTCCAAAAACAGATAGGTCAAGAGGTTGTAATTTATTTGATGTATGCGGAGGTAAGGTCAAAACTTCAATACCATTTTCTTTGCAAAATGTTATGCCATCATCACTTAAATGAGATTCATGGTTATCCAATATCAGTAACACGGGGTTATTTTTATTACATCTGATATTTCGTTGGAAAAACTGAAGAACTTTAATAAAATTATCTGTTGTCATCTAGCCAGATTTAGTCACAAGACCCATAGATCCTTGCATAGCTCCAGACATCCTGCGGTGCTCGTCAAAACGTATTCTGGGAAAAATCCATACTGGTGGTAATGCATTTCCATTTGCAAAAATTATTCCAATTTGGGTTACTAGCTCACCGCGTTCTCTAGATGTTACTTGCCCTATTTGCTTTTCTGCCTTTTTTCCTACAATTTTTTCAACAGGCGGTACTGTAGTAACCCCTGTTTCGTCTAAATTAAAAAATTGGCTTGCCTCATAGTTATGCGGGCTGTAAACAGTTTTGAGCTTGCCAAAAAATTCCCCAACAACTGTTTTGTTAAACGCCGTCATACGAGCAAGAGATGTTGCTGCCGGTTTTCGAATTGAGAGTTCTGGATTTCTCCTCAAAAAACCGGCAAACCACTCCTCGCCAGCCATTGCTTGTGTTGCCCAAGAATCCGGGATTAAAAGCTTATTTCGAGACGCAAACTAAAATGCTAGTTGTCTAGTTTTTTTTTTGGAGTTAATCCATAGAACATAGATGAACATTTGAGTAAATATTCAGCTAATGCTTGTTCTATTTCTGGAGAAAAAATTTGACGATGTTTAAAATTTGGTTTTAAAGATATATTTTCTATTCCCTGTTCTCTAGCCCTTTTCACATAAATAACTAAACGAGACTTAGTAACATTATACCTCTCCGAAACTTTTCGCAAGCTACCAATATTATTTAAGACATCCTCTACTGCTCTTCTTAGATCTCCTTCAGGGAATTCCCTGTCGGTTTTCTTTTTATACTCTCTCACCATCTGAAATAAAAAAATAAATAAAAAAATAAAAACATTCTGGGGATACAATGGACAATAGGGGATACTATGGATATCCATCCATTGTATCCCCCATTGACCCTATAGTAAAATTATTCTTTTTCCTAGAAAACTAAACAAGCAATTTCAATTATTTGTTTCTTATAACCATATTCTATAATGCACATCACCACTAAAATAATTAGATATTAAAAAGTGTTGCATAGAAAATAATAAATGGTTACATTACTTACAGTAAAAGTTACAAACAGACTGGCTGAAACAGGAAAATATCGATAAAAATAACCACACTCAATGCTTGCTACCTTGCGAATGCCAAACGATTGTTCGGAAGGTATTGCATTAATTTACCATATGAGGGTACTTTAAATACATATTAAGCGGGAGTTTTAAACATGTCCATTCTATCCTGGTGTCCATTGTATCCTCGGTCTCCCCTAGACGTTATTGTGACGAATACAAACGAACAAACTGAAATAACCAATCAGGATGACATAA
Source organism: Anthonomus grandis grandis (assembly GCF_022605725.1). Taxonomy (NCBI): domain Eukaryota; kingdom Metazoa; phylum Arthropoda; class Insecta; order Coleoptera; family Curculionidae; genus Anthonomus; species Anthonomus grandis. Next base: position 40,719,631 of record NC_065548.1, read on the forward strand.
AGACGTCAAAGTGACGTTGCTAAAATGACGTCGCTTAATGTCATCTTGTTATCTGAACATTAGCATCTCCTGCTAATATCTATACTTTCGATATTATTTTATATCTATATATCTATACTTTTGATATATTAATATTTATACTTTCGATATTTATTATTGATAGATATCAGCGGTGATGCTAATGTTCACGTTCATAAGATATATACATATAATATTTATACTTGAACAAATATAAATAAAGGTCATCTCAATATGTAATATATATACATAGAACGTACAAGACATTTTTTGCACTTTCTGAACTTTATAGGTATATACAGTGGATGTCGCATGCTATGTGGGAACTTTATCCTGGAGGAACCCTGGATAATGAAAGAATCCAGGATTTGTTGATTCATTTGTACCTTAAATGGTAGATGTAGAAAGCCAAGATACTTGTATTAGTTCAAACAATACAAATTAAATAAAGTCTTTTTTTAATAAAGACAATTGTTTGTTTTAAAACATATTTCTAATATCAGTACTACAAATTCTCTCAGAAAAGTTGAAGTACAATGACATTATTTTTAAGTAAATAAACATATTAAGTTAATCTGAAGAAAATGTAGGCTTAATGAATTGGTAGATGCAGATTAGAAAAAGGGTAAACGAGTATACTGCCTTTACCTTTAAGATCTAATATGCACCCTACTAATAATGAATTGATGAAATGTTTAAAATCATAATACTCCATACAGTTCTACGGCCTAGTAGAGGTGACGGTTGGTTCAGGGATGGTATACCCCTCGAACTTCATATTAGCATGTAGTAATTAGGTGTTCACTCTATTACCAAAAGAACAATATAAGATCTGCATGTTGTTAGAGATGGGGCGGACTAGTCTATATACTTTTTCTCACTCTTAAGAAAGGACTGTTTATTGTTCAATACAATATACGTCAGCCCACCTAGGTTAGCTCGATTACTAGAATATATAAGTTTGTTTAGTTCCTATGTTGTTGCAGTATTGGATTCTTCCTCAGAAGTAGCTAATGTGTTTTACTTAATTGCACAGTTATAATAAATTCTTTTTGCACAGTCTGCAAACTATATTTTGAAATCTTTTGGTTTCAACAGTTAAATTGACAGGTTATATTCTATACATGTTTGTCCAATTTTCGAATGTACATTCAAATTCAATTGCACAGTCTGCCGGTGTTACAATGCTAAATTAGATTTGTATAAAAGAAATTTGTTTTTTTGTACAAATTTTGTTATAATATGTGAACATATTTCATACTTAAAAACTATTTATTTTAAACCTTGTGCACTATGAACGTAGTAGGAGGAAACACCAAAGTAAAATTTTAAAAATTCTAGCACATGTTGATCTTCTATAAAATTCTATGAGATTCGCATGACCCAAAGGCGAAAGACCTTTAGCTTAAGCTACATGTACATTAATGTCTAAACTTAAATAACAGTTTACAGTAATAATGCATTACACAAATATAAAAAGAAAATGTATTGAAAAGAATAAGTATTAATAAGACTTGTTATTACTAAGTGTTTTAATCGAGTACTCATAGGCTGCGACATTAAGTAGTTTTCTCAATTTGGGCGGGCTTAGAATTCGAATTTCCTGTGCTTTCTTTGAAATCTGTTTAGTTAAACGGAATGCCAATAGAGTTAAAGCTCATAAATATCAAAATTACTTCTAATTATTGCACCTTTAATAGAGGGCAAGAACTTCTTCCGGTTAACAAGTTAACTCCCAGTTCTATATATTTTTGTGTCTTGTGAACAAATATTGTTAACTGATTTATTATACACTTATTACACACGTACACACTAAACATATCAAGACTACTAGGAAGATTTATATATATATTGTTTTTATTTTCTATTATTTATTTCGCACCAATACTCAGATTTAAACAGAACTAATCTAGCGGCAAAGGATCGTAACAATACAGCGTGGACCAAAATGACGAAAAAGTTTAACAATCAGGTGTCTATAAATAATTTGTCCCCTACTTCTTTACACTCAGAATAGCACAGGGAAAATGAAAAAAGTGCGTCTTATAAAATCTATTTTGTTTCATATAAAAATATATATAAATAAAAAAAATATATATAAAAATATACAATAACGAACTTCTCAAGGCAGGGGTAAAAAATGAGCGAGAATTTGAAAAAAAAAGTAGTCTAGTAACATAATTTAGGCCCATTATGTTAAACAAGGCCGAAGTCAATTGTTTTTTTTTATAAGCACTATGTTATGATAATTTTTCTATTTACAATTTCACCTGCAGAAATGATTTGCAACTATGTATAACATGTTTATTTAAATTCATTTCAAAATCATCGGTTTATCAAAAAACATTCGGTTTCGTATATATATTTAGTAGTAAATTCGTAATTCAAAATTCTGTGATAATACGTCCATTTTGTAGCAGAGCGCTATGTCGTTAAAAATACAAGTTTTGCATGATAGCTACTTAAAGTTCTATAAATGCTTTCACTACGAGAGTTTGTAAGAGGTTGAAATATCTCTGGAAATTTAAGTTCTCATTAAAAAAAAGAGGTTTAATCATGTAGGTATATTACCTAATCAAAATTTAAATCCAAATCTAACTTGCGCTGGTATATTGGGAGATGCAATTAATCGTTCGCTACTATATCGAAGGTAGCACTGTAAAGTACTTTAAAAAAAAATTGGGGTGGCTGGCGTAAACTGGTAAATAAAAACAAGTTAGCCATTACGTTATTTTGTACGTTACATTTTTTTAAATCTTCTAGAAATTAATATATAGTAGATTTCTCTCTAACAACAAAGCCATGCTAAAACTTACTAATCTTATATATAACATGATCATAACTTTATAACGGACGTTTCGTTAAATTATAGTTTTGTTTAATTATATTATATGCAAATGTATTATTTATAACAATCTTTTTATACTATCTATAATATTTAATATTCTATTAATTTTCAAAAGTAAATAAGTCAATTTAGCTACTACTAATTTAATACTCAAAAAACTATTGTGTTAGTCGTACTTAACTATGCCCTGCACAATCACAGCTTGTTATCTCTGACCATAAACAATTTTTATCAAACCTTACAGGGATGTAAATACAGGCCTATTTTATCGTATATTGCTAAATATAAAAAGTTGTTACAAAATAAAGATTAATTTAAGAATTTTGTAATATAAATTAATTAAAAATATAATTTATTTAAAAAAGGTCCCGCAACTGTAATATTATTCTATTAAATCTCTTACTACATAGGCTTCTACATGGCAGTATTGTTTCAAGTCATTTATATTTTTCTTATTTAAAATCAATTTGATACATTTCTACGAAACGCATTTTGTGTAAATTATTTATATTAACTACAAAAAGATTCCCTTTTCATACTTTTACGGATACTTTTATTATCGTTTAAAGTATAAGAGACATCAAACTGTAATGTTAAACCGTTTTTCTTTGTGCGGGATTTTCTTGCATAAAGATTGCTTTTCTAGAAATGGCATATCCTTACCCAAATCACTATCATTTGTAGGATAAACGTCTCTTAGTTCTTTTATTTCATAATAAAAATGAATTCAGCAGATGCAATTTAGTAAAACCAAATGAAATGGCAATTTAAACGTTTTTTTTTTATTTGACGTCTAAATGTTTTATTATATTTAGCATAACTTTTGAAATATTTCAAGCAACTTGCTCTGAATTTTCAATACACTTTTTGGGTATTAAAGTATAGCTTTAAAACAATAGTTAGATTTAAGTGGATTGTGACCCAGGTAACCAAATTATGTCTCAAAACCGTGACAAAAACGTTAGCAAATGACTAAAATAACATTTTTACATGACGTCATAATGACTATTAAAATCATGTGAATTAGCACCACCAAAATAACGTCAGTTATACTCTATTTCAGAAGTGTGTAGAGCAATAAAACCTCATTAGGTATGCAAAAGTGGTACCTGGTGGTCCACCAATATTTTATGCCACTACCTTAGTTGGGTATTAGTTTCAATGTAAAATTCTTTCTTTTCGTTGATTGCAGGTAGTGCCTCCCGGTTTTGGGTCAATTTATGAGTTTTGCCCATTGTTACCCACTGATAAACATTGAAAACGGTTCGCTAAAGGCGTGCAACTAAGACTTGTTTTTTACCTTATAATTAATGTACTTAAATGCTATTTTATTTTAGAAAGTTACTTTTGTTTAAATGGAATAATATATTTTTTTCACAAATTTGTTGAACATAATATGTAGAGTAAAACAGTTGAAAATGTTACTTTTGGATCTGGCACTTTTTGAACAGTGTATAACAATTTTAAATTATAATAGATTGTAGTCTTCTTCGTCATCTGACGAACTGTCATCACCTCTTGACATTATAATTAAAGAATCGACTGTCTGATCGATGAGGTTGTCAAGATCCCATATTTTGTCCTCTTGCTTAATTACATGCTGGACTGCTTTTTGCCAATTCTCTGGTGTCGCTTCCGTAATGACTTGATCAAACAGTAGCTTAACATCTTTCATTTTAAAAGTCGTGTTTTGTCTTGCTACAAATCCTTTTACCTGCGCCCATATCAGTTCTATAGGATTTAGTTCGCAATGATATGGCGGTAAGCGCAGTACAGTTATATTATATTTTTCGGCTATATCTTCCACGGCGTATTTCATGAAACGAGTTTTGTGTAAGTTTGCTATTGCCAGCAGTTCTTTTTTTATCAAATTTGCTGCAAACGCAATACCTTTTGCAGTCAGCCAATCGATAATTTCTTGCTTTCTCCAACTTGAAGTTGGCGTCTTCTCTATTCGCCGTGAATGATAGCTTGCGTTATCCATAACCACCACCGAATTAGCCGGAAGAAATTTTATCATTTCACCAAAATAGTCCTCGAAAACGTCTGAGTTCATGTCTTCATGGTAATCTCCTATGCGAGTCGACTCAAAGGTTAGCAGACCTTCTTTTAAAAATCCCTCTTCGCTTCCAATATGTGTGATTATAAGTCTTTTTCCATTTCCCGAAGGTCCTTTAATACCCGTAGACAGGCCTTCTATGAAAGCTTGGCGAGCACTGGTTATATTTTTGTCTTGCCACATTTTTTGGACTATATAACCTTCGTTAATCCACGTCTCATCAAGATAAAAAAACTTTCTTTTGCTCCCTGCGGTACTGCTTGATACTTCTCAAGTATTGTCGTCTCCAACAAACAATTTCGTCGCTCTCCAGTAAAAGTGCTTTGCGGTTATGCTTTTCCCAGGCAAAATCCATATTTTTTAAAGTTTTCCATAAAAGTTTTCTACTTATCAACGGAATACTGTCATCTCGGCCAAGCTCCATTAAAATTTCGTCTAGGGTGGGTATTTCCTTTTTAAAATAAAAAGAGTGAACTTTTCTTCGAATTATACATTTAGCATTTTCATCAAGGACTTTTGTAGGTCGTCCTGGCTTTTGCTTGGGAGATTCCACTTGACCTGCTACTTTTCTTTCCCGCAACAATTTGAAAATGGTGGACTTTCCAATTCCACTCATTCGAGAACATTTTTCAACAATTTCTTGCACAGTAAAACTAGGGTAATCGTGTTTTATGCAATCATGTACATTTAAAATAATAACTTTTTCACTCAGCGATAGTGGAGGATTTTTAGTACATCTTTTCGTTGGACTGAATACCTCCATTTTTTAAATATTGGGATAATAATATTGTGATTACACTACAGCGTAGCAGTGACTACTAACGTTTAAAATATGATTTAAAAGTATTTATAGTCTGTATATATTACCTGACCCCATTTTTGCATGTTACAAAGCGTTAAAAGATAGGTACCTATACAAAAGGATTAAAAGTATTTATTTAGTATTTAATCTCTTTCAAAATAAAGGCATTTAATCCGTGAAAATTAAATTCATAAATATTATAAGTACCTGCGCCTATGAACTACCACGAAATGTAGCCAAACAGAACGGAATTCCCCAGTTTATTGCTCTATACACTTCTGAAATAGAGTATAGGTGACGTTAATGGGACCATTAGTAATTATTTAAAGGCTTTTTTACTGACGACATTTTAGTGACGCTTCTACTGACCTATTTTTTATATGTTTAGTTGCGTTTCTAAGAACTCTAAGGTTTGTAAACAGAGCTCTCAAATTTGGTAAAATAGGTATATCTGCTGGTTAGTAAGAAGCTTATATAATAAAAATGTAATACTATTTTTCCTGTAAATATAAAACTAGTCCAAAAAATGCAATATTATTTAATGCGACATTTTGTTTAACGGACATATTTATATCTATTTGCTTTTCACTATGATATAATTTAATTTTCACTCATAGGTGAACATTAGAACCGGACGACCAGAAGAACTTAAACAAAATGTAATTAAATATAAAAAATTGCAAGGTTAGGTACTTTTTTATTTTAAATTAATATTATTTTTTTATTTTTTATTCTTTATTCAAGTATTCATAAATCACCTTCTTGAAAATAAAACTGTTATTTCAAAAGAGGTTTTACTGTTAAAGACTAGTGCGGTTGCATGTTAAAAAAGTAAAACAATATTCTACCACAAAATTAAATAAAGTAATCGCTCAAACTATTATTTATACAAAAGTTACTATAATCAATACAAAGCGTAAATATTAAACATAATAATGAGTAAAAACCAATATCGAAGTAAGGTGTTTACGATTGGGCTCTGCATTATAAAGAAATTTAAAAGACCAAACCGGCAACTATCAATTGCTAAACGGAAATGCTGTAAGAATATGGTGGTAATAGATTCTTAAATATCACAATATAGGAAAATTATATTTTGAAAGATATAAATCGATAGTGCCACATTATTTACACCTGCGTACCCTCGAAAGTTTACTGCAATAAATATCACAAAACAAAAATTTACATCAAAACGCACAAGTGCACTAACGATGCCGCGCCGCCGCCATCATGAACGCCATCCACAAACTTAGAGCCACGTGACAACGCGGAAAAGGCGCATTGTTGTCAACACTTCATTATCATCAATTCCAGGCATTTATAAATTATGGAGTTTAATCACTAATTAATTTTTTTTGCGGGAATGGCTTATTCTATCCATAAATTTAACCTGTCCAGAAAGTGGTAACCGCTAAATAATATTTTTACTATTTTACTACACGCCACACTAAATCGAAACTAAATTCACTAAATCAAGCTAGAAAATATCAAATTTGGCAATACAGAACGCCATGCTAGTAAAAGGCAGGTCAATTCTATACTTAAAAAAGTAAACCTGGTTTTAACTTATTTTATTGTTGTCAAATGATTTACTCATTAACATATTTTGACGTCATACGTCATTTTGTGGTGAGAACAATTCAGGGTATCTATACAGAAAATCTTAAAGTTAAGCAAATCTAATCTAAGCAGAAAACCTAAAAAATACAGGGTGGAAAAAAGTTGCGCAATCAAGTGCCTATAAATAACTTGTCACCTATTTCTTTAAACTAGCGAGGGATATACAGGGAAAAAAACAAAAAAGCTCGTTTTATAAAATCAATATTATTTATTATAAATTGATACAATAACAAAATTTTCAGGATGGAGATAAGAAATGAGCGAGAATTTGAAAATAAAGTAATCTAGTAGCATAATCTAGGCCCATTATGTTAAATAAGGCCGTAGTCAACTGTTATTTTTTTTTAGAAGCACTATATTTATATGATTTTTGCATGTTCAAATTCACCTTTAGAAATGCTTTATAACCATGTATAACATGTTTATGTTCGGTTAAGATAAATTACTTAATGTAACAAAATCCATTATAAAATTATTTATTATCTTCATTTTTAATACAAACTCTATAAACAACAACACACCTACAAACAAATTACACCTAAACAGTTGTAGTGAAGAAAATAAACATAAATAAAAATGCTAAAAATAGAATTTTAAAAGGCTACCATTTTGCTATGGGGAGAAGCACAGATGTAAATAGCTCTTTACATCTGAGCTATTTACATCTGTGGGGAGAAGTAATGACTTAATATTCTAGAATCATAAAGCGTTAAGTGGGAGCTTTCAAACAATGTATCGAATGACCCCCCTTTCCAATAAATGTTATTTTTCAAAATGGCGTCATGCCGCCATTTTAAATTTTACAAAATAAGCTAAGAACCAAAGACTAGTATTTAGGTTAAATGATAAGTGCCTAATTTCGAATTTGTATATAAACGCATTCAAAAGATAAGAGGGAGAAGGAGGCAATTAAGAGCTGCACTGTATAATATACTTTCTTTGAAATCTAGCGGTAGTTGACTAGTATATATTTCGTTAAGATGCATTTTTAATCATTTCGATTTCGAAATTTCGATTCGAATTTTTCTAAAATCCACTTTTCAAAGATGCTTTCCTTAAAAGCTGTTAACAAGAAGCAATATTGCTATTACTTAATTTTTGAATTATGTACAAACTAATTACAGACGAACATTTAAAAGGGCTCACAAAAAAATGCATGCAGCAATTTGAAAAATTATTTTTTAGATACTATGGCATGTAAATATGCAATAAATCATTTTATTTAATACATTGGGATAGTGTAACATAGGCCATCCATTAAAAATATATCGCAAGGCATAACGGTTAAGGGTTTTTCTTTAGAAATTGTTGTCAAAATAAAATCATAGTTGATAGTTTGAGAGACAACTTTTATTTTTAAAAAACATACGAAATCATCAATCTTCCAGCCAAGGAAAGTATTTCCCATTATCTTGGATTAACCGTACTATTGTCCGAAAAGTGCTATCTTTCCTTATTTCAAAAAAGAGAGATACAGCAATAAACCCTCGACTTCAAGACCTATCAGACTTCTTCCTTCGAACATCGGGGAAAAGTGCAATCGTTAATTCGTTATCACACATACCACAATTCTGTTCGACATACTCCAGGATAAATTATAAATGACTAGCCATTTTCCTCAATACCTAATCAAACTAGTTAATTTTTTTTTTTGATCTTTTCATCTGTGTGCTAAAAATGTTGTTTTGAGCAATCGGCCTATTGGAGTTCCCCAAAGTTCGTTATTGTCTACCCTAACATTTAGGGTAGTTAAACATAGTCTCTTCTGTAAGCCAAATCTGTGCTGAGATATATATACAGGGTCCCTCCGATTATGTCGGCACTATTTGTATCTTTAATAATATTGTTACAAAGTTGCCTTACTTGAAAATAATTTTTTTAATAAAAAAGTTTATTTACATGAAAAGCCTTAACCTAAAAATAACACAATTATAGCGATATTAATAATTTTGCCAAATTTAGATAACTTGGCTCGGATTTTTTTGAAAGCAAAACAAAGAAATCATTGTTTGAATAATAAAATTACAGTAGCCATAGTGTTAACGCACAACCATGAAGATATAATAAGAAAATGTAATAGTGGACTGTATTTTAGTAAATGATATGGTTCAAAGGAATTGTACATTATATACACACATGGTTTTAAATGTTTGAAGTAAATGGCACTTACCAATGGTCTTCTGTCTTCACTGTAGATAGGGACGTCCCTTTATATAACTACCAACTTCATAAGCCTTGCTCTCACAACCAAAAACAAATTAAAAGGTCCTTATTTTAGGTTTCGTAAAATTGTTAGATCCGGCACTCACGTCGTTCTTACCCTGATTGCTAGTCAATTGTCTCTGCTTCTTACCTTGCTGGTAAAAGTGCCCAGAATATACCAAATATGTGTAGTACATGCGCAATTAATAGATTTTAACAATTATGATTTAGCGGTGCGCTAACATTATCGGCCGCCAAAACACACAGTGTTTTCAGTGGGAAAAAATATACTCTCGAACAGAAAAATAAACAACAAACACCAGCATATTGTATACCCATGTAAAACTAAAAATATAAAAATAAAATTCTGAAATTACCTATTGAAAATTCCCTATTAAATGCCCAAATTCAATAGGTAAGACTTAAAGACTAATTAAATTGTTAATTTTCAGGAAGAGGACACAGTTTAATAACTGGTCTCTTAAAATTACCCACTGAAGTTTTAACCGTTGCAACGCGAATTTGTCCGTTTTCACCGGGATGCAGTTCAATAACGCGACCAAGAGGCCATTTTAGTGGCGATTTTAAATCGCTCTGAATCAAAACTAAAGCATTAAGTTTTATTGGAGTAGACGGATTTGACCACTTGTGGCGCTGTTGCAGGGTGTTTAAGTATTCGAAAGAAAATCTGTTCCAAAAATCAGCGTGTAATTTTTGTATAAGTTGCCATCTAGACAGCCTATTTATATTCAAATGACTTAAATCGGGGTCTGGGATTCCAGAGTTTAGAGGCTCGAGTGTTAGAAAATGAAAAGGTGTTAAGGGTAAGAGATCATTAAGATCTGTAGATTGTGCCGTAAGAGGACGTGAATTTAAAATGGCCTCGATTTGACAAATTAAAGTTGACATTTCTTCAATAGTCAGTTTTTGATCTCCAACCACTCTTAAAAAATGGGATTTAAAACTCTTAACTCCCGATTCTGCCAACGCGTTGAAATGAGGTGAAAGAGGAGGCCCAAGGTGCCAACGAATTAAAAGTTTCTCTGAAGCTTCCTTGGAAAATTCTACAAGTTGATTTTTAAAACCTATAAAATTACTGCCCTGATCGCTCCAGCAATCAGTTACAGTGCCACGTCGTGAAATAAATCGGCGAAAAGCCGATACAAATCCTTCTGTAGATAAGGTCGTTGTAAGTTCCAGATGAATAATTTTATATATTGTGCAAACAAAAACGCAAATATATGACTTAAAAACCTTTGCACCGCGGTAACGATAGGGAGTTACATAAAACGGACCACAAAAGTCGATTGCTATGTGAGAAAATGGCTTTAACTGATTGATTCGATCAAATGGTAAATTTCCCATTGGAGGGGGCTGATATGGTTTTGGTTTTGTTTTAAAGCAAAGTAAACACTTTGATAATAATTTTTGTATAACATGTTTAGCAGAAATCCAGAATTGTTGTAGTAATAAATGGTGGAGGGTTTTTAGGTCTGGATGCAAATGTTGGTTATGGGTATACTCAATAACTAGGTTAGTAAAGGGATGAACTTTTTGTAATAGGAGAGGATGCTTGGCAGAGTAGGGTAAGTCTGAATTTTAAAGACGTCCACCCACACGCAGCATTCCTTCCTTGTCAATAAATGGTGAAAGTTTTCGATAAGGTTTTGGAATAGGAACATCTTTATTTAGTTTCGAAATAAGATCAGGGAATGACGAAGTTTGGACATGTTTAATTAAGACAGAGTAAGACTTCCACATTTCATCTGGACTCGGATTTTTATACAATTTTGTAGTATTTTTCTTAAAATTCATTTTTACTCTGAGACAATATGACAAAATGCGTTGAATTTTAGGTAATGACGAGAACTTATTGATAAGAAGATCCAAAGTATCATTCTCAACAGTCGTCGTAAAAACCTTGCGTTTTTCCTCCATATTTACAGCGCTAAAATCCTTTTTTGGAAGATCCCTTACACTATCGAGCCAACTACTTTTTGGATGCCAAAGAAAAGCAGGGCCCTTCCACCACAAATCATGATAGATCAATTTAGAAGCTGTTAAGCCTCTGGAAGCACAGTCAGCTGACTTAATAGCTGATGGAATATAATACCAAGATGAAGAGGGGATTATTTTTTGTATATGATTTACTCTGTTTCCGACAAAGGTCTGCCATCTCTCTGGAGGAGAGTTTAACCAGGCAAGAACTATTTGGGAGTCAGTATAGGCATAAATATTATTGATGGTAATATGAGTAGAAGAGGTGTGTATGACAAAACTCACCAGATTGCTTAAAAGAACCGCGCCTAGTAATTCTAATCGAGCTAGAGTTTGACGTTTTTAAATTGGTGCTACTCGAGACCTTGCGCAAACCAAAGATACAGAAATTTGATTACCACCTTCTACCCGAAAATAAACTACTGCGGCGTAACCTTTGTTAGACGCATCACATATGGCTATGATGTCACAAGATCTGTTTGCAAGACTAATTTGCCTTGGAAGTTTAAACTCTGATAACAGGGGAAGTTCAGATTTTAACTCGGTCCATAACTTTACTAGAGGTTCTGGAGGAGTATCATCCCAATCTATTTTTAAGAGCCATAGTTGTTGCATAATGTACTTAGCTAATAATAAAATAGGACAAAGAAGACCTAAAGGATCAAATATTCTTCCTATGACCTGCAAGATAGTACGTTTTGTACATTCAGATTCATGTGGTTTGTATTAATAAGTAAATATGTCACTTTTTGGATGCCATTGAAGGCCTAAAACCTTGATAAAATTTGGTTGTTCTTTGTCAAAAGAAAGAGACATTTGGCGGTCAGATTCAGGGACTGCAGCTAATAATTCTGGACAGTTTGAGGCCCATTTGGCCAACTGAAATCCACCAGATTTCAATAAGTCGATTAGCTCCCTTTGAAGATCAAGGGCTGAAGAAATAGAAGGGCTAAATCCGAGAACATCGTCAATATATGTATTTTGTTTTAAAATACGACTTGCATTGGGAAAGTTTTCCTTTTCGCGTTCTGCGAGTTCATTAAGGGTCCTTATGGCAAGAAAAGGTGAGCTAGACACTCCAAAAGTAACTGTATTGAGTTCATATTCGCGAATTGGATCCTTTGTTGAGAATCGCCACAAGATTCTTTGAAATTTTCTATGTTCCGGGGTTATCATGATTTGTAAAAACATGCGTCTTATATCGGCTATGAAAACTATCGGATAAAGATGGAAAATAAGTAATAAAGAACTCAAATCGTTTTGTAATTTAGGAACAGGTAGCAAAGTGTCATTAAGACTAAGACCTTTAGGACCCTTTGCCGAAGCATCCCAAACAACACGGAGTTTAGTGCTAATACTATCCGGTTTTAGTACACAATGATGTGGCAAATAACACGAAATATTTGGTTTGGGCAAGTTAAATGGAATAAGAGTCATATATTCATGATGAATATATTCATTTATAAAATCTGAGTAAGAATTGTATAATTCAGGATTTTTTATAAGTCGGGATTCAAGAAGTAAAAATCTTCTGAGGGCTTGAGGATAAGTATTTCCTAGGTCTGGTTCCGATTCTTTAAAAGGAAGGGATACCATAAACCGACCAGTAGAGGTCCGTCTGACAGTTTGGCTAAAAATCAACTCAGCCCTTTGATCATCCCCTAAAATTAAAGGAGCGGAAGGAATTTCTTCAAGTTCCCAAAACTTGGGCATTATTAACTCAAGAGGTTGAGCTTCTGAGTTGTGAAGAAAATAAGAAGTCGTTTTCGAGGGATAAGAATTATTGTTTACTTTACCCAAAACAATCCAACCGAAGACGGTCTTAATAGCCGTAGGCTGACCAACTTGGCCAACAATTTTCTTTTCTTTGAGTATCTCAGTAAAAACTTTGGCCCCTAATAGTAAATCAACTGGACTAGAAATATAATAGGATTGATCAGCAAGTTCAAGCCATTGTAAGTGTTTCCATTCATCGTTTTGTAAAGTAAATGAAGGCATGTTCAAGCATAATTGTGGTACAACAATGGCTTCAAAGGACAATAAAGGATTAACTTTCCACTTTGGTTTTATGGTACAATGAGCTATGCCCTTTGAAGTGAAGGATGACATTTGATTTAAACCAAAAATTGAGGTTGTAAATTGACGCCTTGGAAGACCAAGACGGCGAAGACAGATTTCTGAGATAAAGCAGTTTTGACTGCCATTGTCAATTAAAATTCTTATGGGTTGATAATTCCCTTTACCATCCAATATCTCTACGACAGCTGTAGCTAGAAGAACAGTACCTTGAATAGCAAAGGTATTACCACAATGGGTATTTAGATTATCGTTAGTTTGGTGGGTTGTGGCAGAATTAGTAGTAGAACAAGAGGGTAGGTTTGAAGCATTAGGTTCAGAAATATTTTTAGACATATGAATTAATGTATGGTGTTTACCATTGCATGTCTTACAACGATATGTTGAAGAACAATTTTGAACAGAATGAGATGGGTGTAAGCAGTTTAAACAAAGTTTCTTCTGCTTAACAAATGAAAGGCGATCTTGCGAATTTTGTTCTGCGAATTTTGTGCATTTTGTAAGTACATGTAAGGCATTACAAAGAAAACACTTAATATTAGGATTAGGTAAAGCATTGTTATTAGATACGTAGGCTGAAAAGGCAGTGGCAGGTTTATTATTGGATTTGAAACTCGGGTATATATTTTGTTTGGTATTTGTCCGAAAATAAGATTTGTTGGATTTATTAGATATAGAATATTGCAAAGACTCTTGCAAAGCTTTACATTTATTTTCCAAAAATAAATATAAATTCTCATATTTTAGAATTTCAACTTGACTAAATTCTATTTCAAAACTTGTTCTTGTAGCTATATCTATTTTCTCTAGTAGAATAAAAAACAGTAAAAAGTCCCAGTTTTTTGTTTGAAATCCGAGAGCATTCAAGACTGCTAAAGACTCTGAAAACGTATCAATCAAATTTCTTAGTTCTTTCGAGCTGTCATTTCTTAGTGTAACTGACATTATTGCATGAATTGCATTAGAAGCCATAAGCCGTTTATTTTGATAACGACTGATTAATTTATTGTATGCGATATTATAGTTATCATCTGTGATAGCAATGCCTGTTAACAGTTTCAAAGGCTCTCTTTCAAGAAAAGAAAATAAATACTGTAGTTTTTGAACATTGCCTATGTTATCATTGTCGTGAACAATTTGGTTATACAAATCAAAAAATGTTGGCCAAAATTTCGGATCACCCTTAAAGGCAGGCACACTTAATTTATGCAATTTAGCATTTGATTCAACTCGAACAACATTGGAAGAAGATTGATCGGTTAGCAAGCAAAGTTTGTTGTAAATTATTTTACATTCGTAATAATTCTTCACAACATCTTTCTGAATTTTGTCTTGAGTTTTATAATCCTCATCAGAATCTTCTGGGATTGCCATAATGACAGAATTATGGTACTCTCCAAATTTTTCATAAATTTCATCCAAATCGGTATACCTAACTTTAAAGTGCTCCATATATTGCGGACTTTTTTCAGACTCTTTAGCGAAACGATGACATTCAGCTATGCTATTAGTAAGCACATCTCGTTTCTGAATTGCCTTTTTTAAAGACATTTTTTTTCTTTAATAAAAATTTTTTTATTTTAATTTTTCCCTAGTTTTTTTTTGATAGCTATACCTACTTAAATTACCATAAAAACCAATAATCTAAGGCTATAATAAAAATAAGTCACTTGAAAAGTACGCGAAAAGAAAATAAATAAGTTTTGGGATCAAATCTGCTACACTATACTAAAGCTTAAATTCAGAGCCTCGCGGTGCGACTTGACCGGAGTCGAGACTGTGAAATGCAGTAAAACGCGGGACAATTTCTGCCGCGGGATGGTAATTTACTCGTCTAAAATAAATTTCAATGTCACTGACGAGCGGTGATCGGTTTTTTGAGAGACATTCACAAAGGATCGGAAACGAACGAATGACGAGTACCGGTGCGCGCAGCGCTTTGAGCGGAGTACGGATTGCACTACACACTACGTAAAATTTTTAGAATAGATTTGAAAAAAAACTTGTTTATATGTTTTGGAGATTACAATTATTATTTCTAATTTTTTAATTTTTTTGTTTTTTTTTTTTAATTTTATACGGTCGAAGGCACCAAAATGTTAACGCACAACCATGAAGATATAATAAGAAAATGCAATAGTGGACTGTATTTTAGTAAATGATATGGTTCAAAGGAATTGTACATTACATACACACATGGTTTTAAATGTTTGAAGTAAAGGGCACTTACCAATGGTCTTCTGTCTTCACTGTAGATAGGGACGTCCCTTTATATAACTACCAACTTCATAAGCCTTGCTCTCACAACCAAATACAAATTAAAAGGTCCTTATTTTAGGTTTCGTAAAATTGTTAGATCCGGCACTCACGTCGTTCTTAACCTGATTAATTGACACATAGAGATTTAATAAAATAAATAAATAGTGACAGTTACACATTAGCGAAGTTTGTGATTTTTGTGAAATCTGAATTAGTAAAATGCCTTTTACGCATATTGATAAATGTGATATGTTAGAATGTTACCTGGTATATCGATTTCAGGGTCGTAGCTTCCAAAACCAAAGGCACTTTTTAATTCTCTATAAAAAATATATTGAAAATGTAAGTAATGAAAATGTGTTTAAAATAACTAGAAGTGGGAACCAATTAATAGTAACCGAGGATGTTGAAATTTCTATTTTGAACCTCATATAGAAAACTTAACGGATATACCGGATATCTCAAAAATATATCGACAGACTTCAAGGGGTGGTAGGGGACCTCGGATCTCGTGTTGGCGAGACTGGAACACTAAGACGTCCCGATCCTACAAACGTACGCCGGTAATTTTTTTAGTAATTTTCCCAACGTTGGATTGGAAGAGAAGGTTCCGTTGCCTAGCCCGCACGTTCTCCTGGTCTCAACGCCCTATATTCTTTGAGGCTATCTGAAAAGTTTTGCCTACGAAATATCTGTTCCCAATGAGAAACATCTGCTAGCAAGGATAATGGCTAGCTGTACCCTAGTAGAAGCTATTCTCGGAATGTTCCAAAGAGTTCGCGACTTAATGAATCAACGGTGCAATATTTAAGTTGAAGAAAATGGTTGGGATTTTCAAATCAAACATCCGGTATGAAATGTTTAAAACTGTATAATTTGGAGCGATGAAGCTCATTTTTTAAATAGAGGTATGTTTTACTGTAAAAAATAACTCTTCATTTTAATAAAATATTTTCCTTACTGATCCCAGGAATCCTTAAAATCAGTTTAGTATAAAGGTTTGGTGCGGCTTAAAAAGAAGCCATAATAGGACCTGTGTTTCATGATGACATGGAAGAAGATATATTGTCCTTTGAAAGACAATATATCTTCTTCCTGGAGAGACGCCACCAAATCTATTTCCAACAGGATGGAGCACCACTCCATCATTTAAATGATTTTTTGGTCCTCTAGGTCACCAAACCTAACTTTGAAAAGACTTATTTTTGAGGTTACATAAAGATCGAAGGTTATAAAAAAATACAAAACTGATAACCTTTAAACACATATTAGGCAAATAAATTTATCCATAGATAGAAGATCAATGTTAGAAACTACAAGACGCATGCTTAAGTGTGCTCAGAAATGTATTGAACAAAATGTGTTTACTCATTTATTGTAAATTAAGTAGGTTTACTTGATGTTATTTGTATATTTCAAAGCCAACTTGTGTAAATTTAGTAAAATTATTAATATTGCTATGACTTTGTTATTTTTAGGTTATTAGTGTAAATTAATAACTTAAACCTTTTTCTATTTTCACCATTTTAATCAACAGAAAAATTCCTACTACTACTGCCGACAGTACTGCTTATATCTTAAATATTAACAGAGATATCAATAGTCCTATATCTATTATCTTATAATGTTTATTAAAATATAATACTTTTTTTATGTATAATTTATGTGGATAGTCTAGATAAGATTATTTTAAAATATATTACTAATAATATCCATTTCTAAACACATAATTTTACGTTTACTTTGTAATAAAATGTTGTTTAAAGGAAGCCGATGGCCGTAAAAGAAAGCAATAAAAGGGTTATTAACTCGAAATTGCCATTTAAAATGGGAAAGCAAATAAAGCTTTTGAAATTGTTCGAGAAATTACAAATAAACAGAGGAACGAGCTTAAAACCATGTCAATTGCGAATTTTACGGGCCATTGGACAGTAAGAATGACATGTATTACAGATTTTTATAACTGGTAATTTTGTAGGAGAAGCATGATATAAAAGGTGGCTCCTTAAATGACGTAATATGGTTGAAATTAAATTATAAATAATACTAAAAAACAAGTGAAAAAAAAACTTAATTTTTTTTTTAATTCCCGACATGTTTCGAACACAGTGGTGTCCAACATCAGGGGATAAAAGATTTAAAATTGGTATCAGATATATGCCCTAGGGTTTGATTCTATGATAAAAAAACCTCTATTTATTATTATTATTGTTTTTTTATATTATTATAATAAATTTTATGTCTTTATATTTTGTTATAATATAATAATAACATTTTGTTGTTATTCGTAACAAATAAAATAAAAAAACAAACAATAAAACAAATAAAATAAAAAAAAATTCACAATTCCAAATGAAATAATAATTAACTGCTGACCATCGAGCCACCGAAGCAAGATTAGTATAACGCATTCCCAGTTACAGCTACTTGTTAGATAATATGAAGCTTTAAATTATTTATTCCAGTTGCAACATTATTTGCAAACTTCCATATTGCTGGTAGTAACTAGTATGTATACGAATAGCGTTAATCTGACTAATTGACAAACAATAAAAGTAAAATATTAGTTATACAGGATATCCCATAAGTAATAGTAAATAATTTAACAACAGATTCCTTTTAAAAAGGAATGAGGTTAACTTAAATTTTTTGTCTCCGAAAGTCAAAGACAACAAAAATAATACAACTTTTTTTTAATTTTAGGCATACATTTATTACTTATTCTTCATTTTTAACAAAATTTGAACCATAAGCTTTTTATATGGATAATCTTAAAATAACCTAATTAAAATATCATAGAGGGCGCCACCAGCAACAGTTTGATTTTTTTAAACTCCGTAACTTTTTAAGCTTAGCATAATTTAATTTTTTATTTAAAATATGCATTTTTCAAAAAGTTTTTCTTGAAAAAAAACACTTGCAATGATTAACTCTTTTCGAGATATTTACATTTCTTAAGGTTTTTAAGGCACTAAAAAAAAATACATTCATAAACTATTAAAACTGCTTTATTACACTTTGACTGAATAAAATACAAAAGATAATAATATAAAATTTATGAATATTTGCCAGTAAATAATCGACATAACATCCATCTGTCTCTATATATTTTAAAATTCTTTTACTAAAAGATTCTGCGAAAAGATCTGCCGAATTTAAAAAAATAATTATTTATTAGGCTCAACACGAGTAAATATGTTTACCATTAATTTCATGTATCCCCATATGCAAAAATCTAACGGGTTAAAGTCTGAGCTTCGTGCGGGCCAAGGTCTTCGATTTCCACGTCAAACGCAATAAGTAACAATAACTAATAGAACTAAAAATAAACAAGCAATAGTTACTACATATTATGTAATTTTGATTTTTTGGCATCATTTATTAAAATAACTGACAAGAACCTAAATCCTGATAATAACAATGACATAGTAATTTATCTTGTCAGGTGAAGTAAGAAAATTAATTTTTATATTAAGTGCATTGAAAACTTTAAATGCCAATATCTCAAAAAGGGTTAATTGTAGCGAGATTTCTGAAGTTTACCTTATTAAAACTGTTAAACTAGGCATATCTAAACAAAAATTAAATTATGCGAATGCTAAAAAGTTACGGAGTAAAAAATATCAAAATGTTGGTGGTGGCGCTCTCTATCATATAATTTTAAAAAAGTTGAATCTTAAGATTATTAAATTATACGAAGCTTATCACCCTATAACTTAGTTGTCTTTGACTTTGTCTTGTTAAGGAAAATTTAACCTCAGTTTTTTTAAAAAGAAATCTGTAGTTATTAAATTAATTATTCACTATTATTTTTGAGACGACCTGTATATATAGAGTGAAGGAGGTATAACTGCACAGTTTGGTTTGAGGGAGTAGTTTAAATTGGGGTGGCATCAATGGGATTGCTTTTTATAGGGTTAGCTCTATGGAAAAAAACACATCTTTATCCAATACTTTCGTAAACTAAGTACCTGACATCTAGAAGGCTTCCATATATTATCAGAGTGCTCTAGATGCTGATATCGTTATATATATGAGCAGTGATGTGTGGGCATAATAAGTGGTTCCCTTTCAAATCAGTTAATAAAATAACAATTTCCTTATTAAGTGTGATTTGAAAATCAATGGGTATCATAAAAAAAAACATAAAGCTTTGCAAATGTCTCTCGGTTTTGACATTCTAAATGTAGTTTTTACAATTTATGCATATTTATTTAAAAAATATAGCCGAGTTTAGCCAAGAAGCCAAGAAGTAGGTCAATATAGAATTTCTGATAATGATGGCATAAAGCCTGCTAGGTATTATTTCTTGCAGGTTTATTCTATCGCAGAAGAAGAATCTTCAATAAATCTCTTGGCATTTGAGAGTAGAAGATAGCATAAAATTCTGCTATCTTATACTCCCCAAGGCTTTTTTTTATTGATAATTTATGTAAAACAGGTGCAAGTTATGAATACTTTTTTAAATATCTTCAATGTTTTTGATTTTCAACAGTTAGTAGAAACAGCTCTGGATTTATTCTTTGTTAGTCATCCTAATCTGGTTAAGAGCTCCGGTGGAATGCTGTGGGATGAATCCTTTTAATTCCCAGTTATTTAGACACGGTATATGGGCCATATTCTATGAAATATAATTAATTTAAGCTACAATAAGTATAAACCAGCTGTGCTAGATATGCTCCACTTAGGGAACAACACATATCAATCAGCTCAAGAGCTCTAGAAGCTATATGATAAATAACGTCAACAAGTGGTTTTTCCATGGTGTATGAAATAGTCAAAGCTTTAAATCCTCAGTATTTAGCTGACCTTAATAAATTTTGTAGAGACCAACATAAAGTTATTTTCAGCCGAACAAATATTATTAATATTCCCAGATATAATAAAAAAAAAATTTATCCCTGTTTTCGATACCAAGGAGCAGCTATATATAATAAAATACCTGAACATTTAAAAACTTTGAGCTGTCCGTATTTTAAAAAAAAGTTAAAAGGCTTAATTGAACTGAAAAATCAATGTATGTAACTGCTTTACTGCTTATAAACTGTAAATAGTACCTAAAAGACATGACATTATTTTTGGTGTAATAATTAGTTCTATTATTATTATTATTATTATTATTATTATTATTATTATTATTACATGTCTGCTGTTTTCAGTTTATTATTTGGAAATTATTAAAAACCACTATGCGGATCTGATACCGAACTTGTATATGAGTCAATAGTATGTCTATTATTATTAATATTATTATTGTCAGATTATT
Source organism: Anthonomus grandis grandis (assembly GCF_022605725.1). NCBI lineage: Eukaryota > Metazoa > Arthropoda > Insecta > Coleoptera > Curculionidae > Anthonomus > Anthonomus grandis. The sequence continues at coordinate 40,740,779 of NC_065548.1, forward strand.
TCATTATAGTTTCAAACAATTATTTAAAAAAAAATTACTCGTATGTTCCCTAATGACCCTGGTCTATTGCAAAATTTTCATAATTTCCATAGTAAAAGGTATTCTATAATCCATCGACAACCAACCTGTATATAGGGAGCAAGCGAAATTCAACTAAGAAATAAATAAAAACATTTTTTTAAGGGCAAACTTATTATTCTAGATCCAGATATTTTCTTGATAATAAAGCGAAGGGCATTAGCAGATAACAAGACGTTTACACCCAGTACCTATGAGATATGCGTTTGCTCTTTATCCTCATTTAAAATTATCCCAACTTTCCTTAACAATTTATTTATACAAGATTTCTATAGAGTAATTATTATACGACATACTCAGTAAACAAGGCAAAATGTAATTAAATACCTAAAGGAAAAGTCTATCAAAGTTTCACTGCCTCTTTAAGTTTTAAGATCATCACGCGATATTCCCTGTTTTCGGCTGACTCATTTTTAATTTGCCGCCCCTAATTGAATTTGGAATCAAGTTGTTTGACAAGTTATTCCCAACAGCTCTTCCCTTAACTGAAGGTAATTTATACCGCGGAAGTTTGCGGCTTACTTCCGCCCTAAAATTGTTTACATTTTCGATTCTTGTTACCTTGTTCTAATCGACAATACTAACAACATTTCCGCATTACCTGAAAACTTGTAATTATTATAAACTAATATATGGCTCTAAAATATAACGTCGAAGTTTTATTTATGTACATGCATCATATATACATATATATTTAGTAAACATATGATAATGTTTGCACATTAATAAAACAACTTGTTTATTTACATAGAGTTTGTTCATAATTTTTTTAACCGATTTTATTATAATATATTTTCTATCAATGGTGGATGGTGACTATGCTTTTAAATAAATGTATATGTAGAGAAACAATCAATGTTTTATTTAATAAAATTAAATGTAGCTGATTTATAGACGATCAAAAATCATTTTTGTTTTTCTAATATTATTTTTGTATTATAAAGGATGACGGGAGGTCACGTAGAGCACATGAAATATATTTTTATAGAGGAAAATTTAAAAACGCTTTCCTTATCATGATGATTACGTCATCACGCAAATGGTATTAGCACAGATGTAAATAGCACATCTGTGGTATTAGTTTATAGCTTAGATATAGCGCTTAAAAACAGGCACTGTCACGGTAAAGTAGGCGGAGGAGGGGGCACCTCATCTCATAAATAAAAACTATCGTCTATCGGCCAGGCGGGGAGCCAGAGATGTCTCTTCTAAATTTAATCTAAATTCATTCAATTAGCCACCGCTTGTATTTTATTGCATTTTTTCCTTTCTCATTGATAGACGAAATAAGCCAATTAAAGTTCACATTTCAAAATATTTAACTAAATAAATTGAGTTGAGGATTGGGATTTACAAAGTAAATCGTAAAGACCAGATGGTCGTCCTTGTGCCAAATTAGATATTCAACCACTCAATATTCGACATATTTTACTCTTACTAAAGAGTTGAATGGGTGAGTTTGATACGTCCAAAATTTGACCAATTAATCTGAATTTAAATTAAACAACACCTAACTAAAAAGTTTGAAATATTCATGAGCGCCACCGAATTTTTAGACAAAAGGCCCATGACGTTATTCAAAAATTTGCTAAAAAAAGGACAAAAATACGGAAAAATATAAGTCAATGGATGTTATTACAGGTTCAACAACATTTAATGTTATGAACTATAAATAAAAGTCCTAAATCAAATTACACTTACAAATGACTACTGATTTACTGACTAAATGATTACTAATAAAACTCATTTGTTTATTCACAATATTTTGTCCTATATTTTAGTGACTTCTTCAGGAAAAACTAAAAAACAAAACAAAAGAGTAAAAAAGTATATTAATATATAAAAGATTTGAACACAACAAAATGATGAAATGGCTAATGAAGAATTCCTTTACATGCTAATTAAACTGCAAACAAAGGGACAATAAGTATAACTTACAACCCAGAGTCACTTTAACATCTCACACATAAACAAACATAAACAATTTTTTTTATATTATAATTATTCTTATATACATATAGGCACTGAGCAATGCGACTGTCTACCGGTAATGACAAACATGACTAGTGATTTCGTTACTAAAAAATGAACGAAAATTTCGTTGGGTCTTGTGATTCATAGTTAGAAAATATTTACTATACCGAGTGTAAACTATTGTATTTTATCTTTGTGCATTCTTTCCTCTATTTTTCTTTCCGTTTTATTTTTATTTATATAAATTTCTTTGAAATGCCATGTTTAAATAGGGTTTTTTTTGGTTGGTTTGTGTCAGATTTATAGTTTAAAGAGTGTTTTGTTTTATTTATGTAATATATTTCCGAAAAAAGGCGGCTTTTTTAGTTATTTTCTTGCTTTAAAATTTTAACTTGATTATAATTAAATTGATGTCCTATTTTTTGAGAATGTTCAGCAACTACGCACGTGTTTTTTCCAAGTTTGTAGTCACTTTTGTGTTGTGTGATTCTCTGTTTTAACCATTGAGATATCTGACGAACGGAACAACCTTGACATTCTAAACCGGGGATTTTGTATATCACATTGCTATTAAAAAGAGTAGGAGTCTTATCTTTAGTTTTCGAGAAGAGATTTCGAGTAGTTAAGGTATTATATTTTGCTATTTTAATGCAAGGGATCTCATTAAATCAGCGTTATGCTTAACGTTGAAATTAACTAACTAGAGTTGTGATTTGGTGCAATAAATCTTTATTATAAGATAGTGTTTTATATTTTAACTGAATATTTTGGGGTTCAGTTGGTCCGTCAAATATATTTGAGTTATAGATTAGTTTATTTAAAATATGTTTGGGATAACCATTGTTAATGAAAATATTGAAAAGTTTCTTAAGATTGTTCTGTAAGAATTTTTTATCACTAATATGCGTTACCCTATTTTTCATAGCGATTATTGTGTTGTATTTCTGGTTCTTAGGATGATATGAGCAATAATTAATAAATCTGCCTGAAGCTGTACTTTTTTGATACTAGTCCAAAATAATTGTATTATCATCAGTCCGGATAACTTTTGTATCAAGATACAAAGGTAAGATACGATATTTTTCTATTTCTAGGTAAGATACGATCCTTTTCTATTTCTATTGTGAATTGTAATTTTCGATTAAAAGAAATAAACAAATTCAATGTGGTTTCAATTTGATCAGGGGAACTCATCTACGTATTTATAAATAAAAGGTATGTTAAAAGGTAAGTTGGGGATAGTATTGTCTAATAGATAATCCAAAATAATAGTCGCTAAAATAGGACTTATAGGTGAACCCATTGGGGTACCAAAAATTTATTTATAAAAATTGTTGTTAAAACTAAAGTAAGTATTATTAAAAGAAAAGTTGATTAGACTTAAAAAAATATTTTTTGATAATGAAGTGTGAGGTGCTACAAGATGCCATTTTTCGTTTAATATTTCTGTGATAAGATCCAGCGGAATGTTTGTAAATAATGAAACCACGTCAAGGGAGATTAAAATGTGATCATTGGGTAACTGAAAACCGTTAATAGCATGTATAAATGTGAAACTATCTGTTATATTAGAGTTATTTATGTCTTCAAAAGCTATTTTTAAAATTTTGGATAGAAATTTTGATAGGTTGTATGTGATACTATTAATGGAGCTGACAATAGGACGTAGTGGAATATTAGGTTTGTGTACTTTTGGTACATATAAATTGTTAAAGATTTTGCTTCCATATCAGTGATTTCTTTCCTTATTTTGAGTGATTTTATTAAATTATTGTGTGTTATCTGAATGGAGGTGGTAGGGTCCCTTGGTAGTTAATTGTTAATTGTTAGTCGAACTGTTTTGTAGTATTTCTGGTTTTTTTTGGATGTAATTTTCTTTATTCATTGATACAGTGCATCCACTTTGTCAGATTGCGAAATATATAGTTGTGGATTTGTTTTTAATAAAGTTGCAGTTTTTTTGAATGTCGCTCAGGGGATGTCAACGTTACTTATATTTAAACATTTTTCATTATCTAAAAATAAATATTGTTGTTGAAAATCCTATTAAAACTCGGTTTCATTCTTTTATCAAACTCATTTATTACGTTATTCGGTAAATATTGTTTTTAATCTTTATTTTAAATCCTTAAGAATGTCTTTGGTTTTTGAAATGCTATTGCAAGTTATTTTATTTTCTAGATTTAATGTTTTTCTACTTAGTTTGTTAATGAAGAACCTTATTTGTTAAAATCATATTGTTACCGGTAAACAGTGCAAACTCCAAATCCTTTCTACTATTATTAATATGACTAGAAAAAATATTATCTTTTCTCCAGCTTAAAAGGAAAATTCTTCTGTTCATTAAAACATAGGACGAAATATTGAGAATAAACAAATGAGTTTTATTAGTGACAGACCACCGCTACCTGATAATAAGGTTGTATTATTTCTTCAAATAGTACGGTCTTACAATAGTACGGTATATATATATACAGTGCATTTTTTTTAATCTCGGGTCATAGGGTTTTACGTGTAATATTTTCAACCCCATGTTAGAACCTGTTCTATTTAATCGATAGGATTGAAACTTGGAACAAGTGAAGTTTAAGTTAACAGACTTTAAAAATTCCATTATTTTGCAAAAAAATTTGCGACAAACCTATTTAAAATACGTTTTTCTGATGAAAAAGTTTGCTTTTTCTGCACCTCGTAACCTTCATTACCTTTACACTTCAATGCAGGTAGACAAATATCTGACAGTGACACAAAATAATTTTTAAATTGCTCCATTGAAATTGTTCAAAAACTCCTTAAAATGTCGATTTACACTACGGAGGAACGTATTGAGATGGTTTCAAACTACATTAGAGGAATGTCGGCGCAAGAAGTGGTAGATAATTTTGCCGTGTCTTATCCTAACCGTCCCGTCATGTCTAGATCAACTGTACAACGGGTTCATGAAAAATTTATTACGATTGAATGCATCGCCAGTTCTGACTTAAAATGAAAAAGAACCGAAACTGTAGTAGACGAAGAATTTAAAATGGAGGTATGCTTGGCCGTTGAAGAAAATCCAACAAATAGTCTTACTCAGTTTGCTGAAGTTACCGGAAAAAGTAGGAGTAATTGCTATAAGGCAATTAGAAAAGAAAAATACAAATCGTTTAAAGTTAGAAATGTTCAAGAACTCTTGCCTAATGATTATTTTCTAAGAATGCAGTTTTGTAAATAGTAGATAGAACGAATTAACAACGACCCCACAATTACAAACAAAATACTATTTTCAGATGAAAGTACTTTCTGTACAAATGGTACAGTCAACAAACAAAATACTCGAATATGGGCGCGAGAAAATCCTCACGTCATCCAGGAAACGCATACCCAAACAAGACAGAAACTTAACGTGTAGGCAGGAATTCTTGTAGATCGAATAATTGGACCATTTTTCATAGAGGGTAGCCTGAATACTGCAAAATATTTAGAATTACTTCAGGTGCAGGTCATTCCCGCATTAGGAAACGCTGTTCAAAATGGCAGGATAATTTTTCAACATGATAAAGCCTCCGCTCATAGTGCAGCGACTGTTACCAAGTTTTTGAATGCCACGTTCCCAGGACGCTGGATTGGACCTTTTGGGCCATCTAAATGGCCGGCGCGAAGCCCCGATCTTTCGCCTTTAGATAACTTTTATTGGGGCTATCTATCATCGAAAGTGTTTGATACTGTTAGAGGGCAGACTCAACAATATCGAAGAACTTCGTAATAGAATTATCGAGGCTTCGCGTACCATTACTCCCCGGCAGCTCCTAAATGTTAAAAGACATTTCTACAACTGTCTGGGCTTTTGTTTGGCTCAATTTGGAGGTCACTTTGAACAATTTATTTGAAAGGTTTTATTTGTTTATTGTTGATTTTTGAAAATATATTTTTGAGATTTTGAGGAAATTATTTTGTGTCACTGTCAGATATTTGTCTACCTGCTTTGAAGTGTAAAGGTAATGAAGGTTACGAGGTGCAGAAAAAGCAAACTTTTTCATCAGAAAAACGTATTTAAAATAGGTTTCTCGCAAATTTTTTTGCAAAATAATGGGATTTTTTAAAGTCTGTTAACTTAAACTTCACTTGTTCCAAGTTTCAATCCTATCGATCAAATAGAACAGGTTCTGACATGGGATTGAAAATATTACACGTAAAACCCTATGACCCGAGATAAAAAAAATGCACTGTACTTAGATATATTATTATACTATATTTATACATATAAGATTAACTTGCTTTAACGCGCTTGTGCGAGTATCTGCACTGATATTTTAGTTAACACAAAATAGCGCCTATTTTAATCATTTAAATAGTTTGTAAGTAATCAAGGAGAATGTGCTTAGAGTTATACCAGAATAAATAAGGAGAGGTATGAAATTTCAGAGCCAGATTAGGTGAGTAGAGTTTCTTTTTCATTTTGTATTTATTAAATGCAATATTAGCGATTTACCGCATATTTAAATACCTTTCTATTCAGTTCAATTATTTCACATAATATCAACCAGTATTACTTGCAATAAAATTTTACACAATATTTTGACATATTTCTATACTAAAATATTTTTTTCCTAACTTACAGAGAATAGTAATCTCAAAATCTTGATCATGCTGTGTATTGTATAATATAAATTAAAACTTTATTCTCATAAAAATAAAATGTAAACTGATAAAAATTAAATTTAAAATTTAAATACTATATGAAAATAAAATAAAATCTCCAAAAAATAAAGTTAACAAAAATTAATTCTTTAAATAAAAGGCTTAAACAAATAACCTTCTTTGGCAAATCAATAATTAAACCTTTTATAAAAAATATTTCGTACTTCCTAAAGTATTTCTATGAAAATGAAATTGGCACATTCAATAATTTTCATTCGTAACATCTCTAAATTTGTTGCCCCACTAAATTCGTGTTTGTAAATAGTCTTTTTAAGATAACTCCACATATAAAAGTCATTTGAGGATAAATCTGGCGATCTAGGTGGCCATTTAATATCGCAGGTCTGACTAGTACGGCGGTTAGGAAAAGCATTTGTTGAAAATTCTTTTACTGTAACCGTATTATAAGCAGGATTTTTTGAAAATATACTAATCCTAGGTCTTAATCAGGGAGCTCAGTTGAATAGCAGGAAGAACTTGGTTTTGTAGCCACTCATTGTATTTTTAGGCGTTTAATGTACCTTCAATAAGAAATGGTCCTAACATATGGTCGCTAAAAATACCAGCCCAAACAGTAATTTTTTGAGGATACTGACTACGGAATTGAAAATTTCTGTGCTCCTTATCACAAAATCAATATGGAACAACAAAAGTATTATATTTTCCATATAATGCAAAGAAAAATTTATCTGAAAGTAGAGTCAGTCACCGACCATGGCGGAGACCGGAGGTGCATCACGCGAGTGTCACCGTTCTACGTATTATAAGTGTAAACAAGGTTTTGATGATATTAAGGGAATTATCGAGTGTACAGAGTGTAATGAGTTTTTCCATGGAAAGTGTGAAAATGTTGATTTAAGAGGATTCCACTTAAAGAAAACAAGTTGGAAATGTAAAACATGTACTGACAGTAGTAACAGACCTGAGAGATCGAGGAAAAGAAGCCGAGTTGAGGATCTATGCATCGACCAAAACTTGATAGATCATATGAATTGTACCTTAGACCTATTAATCAGTAAAACTAATGCACTTAATGAAAAAGTTGATACACTATTGGCTGAAAACATCAGCCTTAACGAAGAAGTTGCATATTTAAAAAGTATGCAATTAAAAAATAATATTGTTGAAAAACGGGTGTCTGAGAAACCATCATATGCATCGATCACCCAAAGTAAGGTCCTAGTTATTAATCAGAAGGGCGCGATTCCAAAGGATATCAAAAAAATAAAGGAAGATTTAAAAACAAAAGTAAATCCAACAGACATCGGAATCGGAGTAACACTGTGGAGAGCGACAAAAAAAGGTGGATTAATCTTAAACTGTGGCACGGAAAAAGAAATTACCAACATCCAATCGGAAATTCAAAGTAAACTTGGTGAAAGCTATAGTGTTGATAGACCCAAAATGTTACAAAGACGTATTAAAGTGGTAGGTGTAAATGAAAATGAAAATGTGAATAGTAACAGTGATATAATAATAAAGGTAATTAAGCAAAATGATTTAAATAATAGTTCAAAAAATTTTAATATGAGGGTAATACGGCGAACAAATATTGTTAGAAATAGATTTAATTTAATATTTGAGGTGGATGAAAATACATACAGTTTGATTATAGAAAGAGAAAGAATAAATATAGGATGGAATCGCTGTCCTGTGTTCGATGAATATGGCATTATTATGTGTTACAAGTGTTGTCAATATGGTCATGTTAGTAAAGACTGCACACAGAGCAAAGTTTGTCCAAAATGTAGTGAAAATCATAACAGTAAAGAATGTAATAGTACTCTTGTTAAATGTTCAACTTGTATGTTGTCAAATAAAAAATATGGCTTGTCTCTTAACATTAATCATGTGGTTTGGGATAGAACTAATTGTGAAACTCTTAAAAGAATCAAAAATATTCAAAAGGGTAAATTTATTAAATAGCAATTAGATTCTGAAATCTTAGGTTCAAGTGTTATATATTTTAATTGCCAGGGATACTTAAATAATAAAGATAATATTAATGTATTTGTAAGTGATTGGCAGCCACAGCTTTTGCTTTTATCCGAAACTCATGTTTGTGCAGATATTGATTTGTGTGAGTTGAATGTCGATGGTTACCATATTGAACAGTGCTTGACAGATAATAAAAGAACTGGAGGAGTCATGGCATTAATAAGAAGTGATCTCAAATATAAATTAAAATATGTACAGTGTGTTCAAAGTTATGTATGGTGTCTATCGCTAGAATTTTCATTATCAAGAGTCAAATATCTTTGTACTGTTTTATATCATCCACCTCAAACTGAAAATGCAAAGTTTGTGGACTTTTTTAATGATTATCTTGATCAGGTTAGTGCGTTTGAGGGTGTCAACATTATTGTAGGAGACTTTAATTTTTATTTACTTAAACCTTCGTTTTATGGTGAAAAAATTCTATCTTCTATATACTCAAATGGTTTTTCTCAAATTGTTGACTCTCCTACTCGTATTACAGATAGAAGTCAGACGTTAATTGATTAAATTGTAACAAATAATGCGAATTTGTCATTTAAGGTTCATTTAACACTCAAGATAAGTGATCATTGTATTCTGGCTGTACATCCTGCTCTGAAAATAAATGAAAACCGTGATGTTCGTATTAATCGTAGGAGGTGTATGAAGAGCTACAATGTAAACCAACTCCATGATTATCTTTATGATACTGAATGGACAAATAATAGTGCGGATGTGAATATTTTGGCAAATATTTTTGTTGATAGTATCACAAATATATTAAATTCTATGTGCCCAAATAAAACCATTGTTCTAAAACAGAAATATTTGCAAAAAGATTGGATTACGTTTGATATCCATGAGAGAATGAATGTAAGAGATAATTTATATGTTAGGGCTGTTGTAGAAAAAGATGATGGAGTATGGAGGGAATACAAAAGAGTACGAAACTTAATTGTTAATCAAATTAAAAATGAAAAAGATAAATATCTTAGAGAAGTTATTGATGAAAATAAAAAAAATCCACGTGAAATGTGGAAAAACCTCAAAAAGTTACTTCCTGGAAAAAATATTTTATTACCAAATGAAATTAAATTTGATGACCAAATGATTTCAAATGAATTACAAATTGCAACAAAGTTGAATAAATATTTTATAAATAGTATAATTGATATTATCAATATTATTCCAAACTATTCTCTCTCTTATGACACCTTTGTCAATTCCCCTAATATTCAATATCCGGAGTTCTCAAATTTTAAAGAAATATCCCTAACTGAATTAAAGATAATTCTGAAAAACATGAAGAATGTCGGAGGCAGAGAAAACGGAATTTCAAAAAAGGTTTTGTGTGACGTATGTAGTGTGGCTGGAAATCGACTTCTAAATATAGTAAATACATCACTCTCAAGCGGAGTATTTCCAGAGGCTTGGAAAGTGTTAACAATAATCCCTGTACCAAAAGTACTAAATACTATTTCCCACAATGGAATGGAATTCAAAAAGGAATTAAAATCACTTTTATTATCCAGGGCATATTATAGCCTTGACCATTTTTTTAATGATACCTTTTAACCTGTGCTCTGGCATCATTTTAGTGTTTTAGTTTTGTTTCCTGTTAAATAATTTAATTTACTTCTTCTAAATTCTGTTTTATTGACAGCTTTACTTATTTTTTAATGAAATTTATCAAAAAGATGCTTTTTTTCTCAATCTGTTTTGTTATGATTAATTTTGGTAATGTGTGTAAATTTTATGGTAAAGTTTTTAAGATGTTATGTTTGTTTGAAACTGAAATTTAAAGTGAATTTGGAATTTTTTAGTTTTTAGGATGCTTGTACACAAGATTTTGTTGTCTTACGTAATATAGCACATTTTCTTTCTTTCTTTCAATGAGTTTAGACTAATAAATACCGTGGAGGTTTATGAGAAAGTGTTAGAAATTGCTGTGAAAGAACAACTACAAGAATACTGTGATTCTAACGATATTTTCGTGATAAATTCAATCAGGTTTTCGTGAGCGTCACTCATGCGAATCTGCGGTAATTAATATATGCGATACCTTCTTGAAAGAACTGGATAAGGGCAACTTTGTTCTGGCTGTGTTTCTCTATTTTAAGAGAACATTCGAGACTGTAAATAGAGCTAATCTGTGAAAAAAATTAGCAAAGATGGGTATTAAACATAAAGTTTTAATGTGGTTTAAATCTTACTTACAAAACAGGTCGCAAAAAGTCAAGTTTCAAAACAGTGTGTCAAAATTACTAACAAACGAATATGGAATACCTCAGGGAACTGTTTTAGGTCCCCTGTTATTTTTGTTATATATTAATGATATCGTGAATGTTATAAGTGGTTGTAAAATAGAGCTTTTTGCTGATGACACTATGATTTATTTAATCGGAAGGGATCTAAATGAAATGCAAATAATTCTTAATAATGATTTATCTAATGTATTTAAATGGCTTTGCAGTAATAGTCTTTGTTTAAATACATCAAAATCAAAATTTTGTTTATTTGGGAAAAAGAGCGAATTAATGCACCTCAATGTGAAAGATATTAACATTGTGGTAAATAATGAAAAGATAGAATATCAGAGTCAAATTAAATACTTGGGAGTAATATTTGATTGTAACTTAAATTTTTATGCACACGCTGATTACATAACTAGAAAATTTTCCAAAAAAATTGGTTTCATTGCAAGAGTAGGAAAACAATTATCAATGGCTACAAAACTATTACTGTATAATAGCATTGCAGCTCCGCATCTTGAATTTTGCTCAATAATTTTATACAATTTACCAATCTTTAAAATTGAACAGTTACAGCTTGTACAGAACAGAGCAATGAGAACTATTTTGAAATGCAATAGATATACACCAATCGTAATGATGCATAACGTTCTGAATATGTTGTCTGTTAAACGAAAAATTATGTTTAGCATCTATGTTTTTTTGTATAAAGTTAAAAATAATATGTTACCATCATATATTTGTAAGAAGGTGAAGTTTTTTAGAGATGTTCATCATTATCAAAATCGAAACTGTAACACTTTCATACTAATCGATAGGTTTAACTCTAACCAGATGTTAAATTCTGTCCTACAGAGGGGCTTACAAGATTTTAATAGATTACCAACAAGCATAAGAGACTGTGATTCTGTAAATAATTTTAAAAGGCTGGTTAGGGCACATATATTGTCCTAGGATTTTTGTTACCTTTGTCTAATTGTTCTTTTTTATTTTAATTTTGTTTGTTTTTTATAGTATGTTCTTTAGGATCACTATTTTAGTTTAACACTTATTTTAAGTTTAATTTTAGTATGTGGCTTGAATTATTATAGTAAATATATGTGTAGATAAATATTGTAGTAAAGTGAAAACAATGATGAGGTGTTTGTGGGTGGCAGCAGAGCTGTGTTTGCTATCCATGGAAAACCGGGATACTGAAAAACTATTCATGGATTAACCGGGATTTGACATGGTCTCTCCAAAAAAACCAGGACACCCTGTATTCGATCTATTTCACCAGCCCATAGGTAATTAACCTTATGACCGAGATTCACCTATTGGCGTAACATGTTATGGTTATATGCGAGCACTGCAAATTTAGATTACATCAATTGTTTTGTTTAGATCCACATGTTAATAGTAACCTCAAGTGTATATGTATATTATATTTTTTACACAATAAGCGTATATTGAATAATTTATAAGGGTATATTAATAATTAATTAATTAATAATATTATTGTAAAGTTAGTAAGAGCGCTTTAGGTTTATGTATGTGGTAATTTTTAAAAATTTCTGAACCAGTTTTGGTGGCGGGGTGCTTAGGTCGCCGTCATGGCAATGTTTAGACGGACCGGAATATTGCGGTATTCCTTGGATTAACCGGGATTATTATATATTATTATTATTAATATTTAAAAAATCTATTTTCATGTGCTTTTTTATAAAATTCCATCCTTCGCCACTGGTCTTCAGGAAATATCTCCTGATTCTTGGAATATTTGAATTGAAACATTTGTACTCTTATAGTATCTCTCCAACACAAGTTCTACTTGATCGTGTTGAATCCACTTCTAGGGCACCATAAACCATTTCTTCCAGTCGTTCTGGCTCGTGGACTCTTTTGATAGAAGATTCTTGCATTTACAACAATCTTGAAATAAAAGAATGTCTCGAAATTCGAAACTACTATTAAAATTTTTTCGCAAGGAACAGGTCTATTTTCTATACTATTTACTGCTAAATTGCCTCCATAAACCCAATTAATAGTTTGAACTCTTTCGGACGGAGTATAAAAACTTATACAAGGTTGAGAAAAAAATAATAGCACTATAAAATTGAACAATGCAGCGTTCAGTCACACAGCAAAATAAAAACAGTAAATACTTATCAGACGATCGGAAGCGACTACTTATCGACGAGGGGAAGAGGTGTTGCCATTATTTTGGATAATACGTAGTCTTTACTTCATCAACCTGTATTAACATTATGAATATCTTATATGAATGACGTTTAATTATGCATTTACTGAAGTTCTGTCAATCACCTCCTCACTTCCAGCTAACCTCAATTTAATATGTCAAATGGGAACCCCCATCGTGTGATACATCATAGTAAGCAGCGTAAAATTCTCTATTCAACGGTACCAAAAAAAATGAAATCGGTAAAAGTGTAAGCAAATAGTTAGCGAAAATGTCTAGAAATAATGAATATTTTATTTACGCCAAACTTTGGTATTTTAAACGAATACTTTTAGTGTGGTACGTATATCATTTTAAAATTCTAAAATTCTTACATTTTTTATAATAGATCATTAAAAAAAATACAAGCAATTTAGAAGTTAAAATGTGTGGTAACAAACAGTACATTTAGTTGAAGCAAATAATTTATTTTTTTTAAGTAAACAATGTGTACCGTTCAAATTTTTTGCAAAAATCTTTGCAGTCTTATAACTTTGTATGTGTATTTATTTCACTTATATTTTTTGCGAAACCTATCAAATAGGTACAAAAAAACACTGCAATACCTTACATTTTTAAGGCGTTTAAAAAGCAGGCGATTTATTATTGTTAAAACTGTCAGTTTGACGCGAGTTATGTGAACATCTTCCATGGTCACTTCCAGCGAACCCACGGAATTGCCGATGTCAGCATTGTCCCACGACCATGAATATCGCAGATTATAAATATATGTACTTTTGTGTTTTACCTCATTCTTACTTGTTCTGTCAATAGTAACGTAAATCCGTATCTGTAATTTTTCTTGAATAAAATTTGTTTTTAAAAAGAAGTTGTGCCGATCCCTTTATCTAACTGGCGCAGTCGGTAGGATAGTGCGGTGGTGTTTCGTCCCATTTGAGGTTTCAACCCTTCAGCGCTATCCAGAACCTTGGATCGACCCAGATATCTGGAGACGACTATAAGAGCAGTAAGAGTCGGGGAAGAAGAAGACTACGGTAAGTGCCAAGTCTTTTCCTTTCCGCCCCTTTTGAACCCTTTGTTTGAGGATTTCTAGGGATATTTTTAGGGCTGTGTATTGCACACACAATTTTAGTTTTAATCTGTGTATCGTTCACACAATTTTTTAATTGTAGAGCTGTGTATTGCACACACAAGTTTAGTTTTAATCTGTGTATCGTTCACACAAATTTTTAATTTTAGGGCCGTGTATTGATTATACCTTAGTTTAGTTTAAATTGCGTATGTAAAACGCATTCTTTCCTTTTTTAAGGTTTTTTGAAAAAATCTTTTAAAATAATTTTTGATATATTTAATTTTTGGTAATTATACAGATAATTACATATTTTATTTTTAATTATTTGAATTTTTATGGTGGAATTAAAAGTAACCACCGATCAACTTTTAAATAGCCTACTCAGTATTACTAATTCTGAGCAAAGCTCATTAACTACTGTAAAAATGCCTGAAGAATTCAAATTCGATCTTTTCAAATCTCGTCTTGCAAACATTAAAAATTATGACGGCAATGTCGATACACTTTCTAAATTTATTTTAAGAAGTGAAGACTTAATTAATAAGTATAAACCCTTAAATAATACTGAACTGAACCAGCACATATTCGAGTGCATTCAAGAAAAGCTTATCGACAAAGCTGAAATAATGGTAGGTAGAAGAGTAGAATTAGATAATTGGGATAAATTAAAAACTGCCTTAATTCAATGTTTTTCTGACAGAAGAGATATTGATTGCCTTGTTCAAGAATTAACTAGAGTTCGACCTTATAAAAATTAAAGTTTAATTAATTTTGGACAAAGATTACAATTACTACTTAGCAATGTAATTCAACGCGTGAGCAATGATACTTCACTGTCACCCGTGCAAAAAGTATGTCAAAATGAGTATTATAAAAAAACAGCTCTAAATACATTTATTGCTGGTTGCAGTGGCAGCCTAATGAATATGTATATGCCTAAATAATATGTATTTAAAGAAGCCTAATAGTCTTGAAGATGCCATAGCTTACGTCAATGAATTTGAGAATTTTGAGAAATTGTATGGAAATTTTCATGAACCTAGACCAAAGTTGCATCAACTCCAACATAGAAGTCACCAACAAAACTATAACCCTAACCATAATCTCTATCCATATAATGCCTACCATCAGGCGCATCGAGTACAACAAAATGTACCACAAAATGTTATACCCAAATATCAATAGCCTTCACAACCTGTGAGCATTCAACCCCAACAAATGCCACCTCAAAGATTCCCAACAAATCAAGAAGTATTCGGCACGCCCAAGAATGTGTTCCGGCCGAACCAAATTCCAGATCATTAACTTCCAAAGCCCATTCCAATGTCGACAACTTCTAGAACCCATTCTCATAATTCTAGGCAATATAATAATTCCAACAATTTTAAAAATTATAATCGACAACCATATAACTCTGTATCACAAGAGTTATTTAACTATGAATCCCCAGACACCCCTGAGGAAATAGAGTCTTCTCAACCCTATGAGTCTAATTACCCCTACTGTGAAGAAGAATCGACCGATGTATATCAAGAGACCCCTAATTTTTATCAGGATTCTCAAATGCACCCACATAACTCGTTTTTAGAAAATCAACATTTTCGGGAAGACAACCCCGAAAACATAAAAACATAATAGAAATAAATTATTCCTTTTGCAACTCACTTCCCTATGTGGAAGTTCAAAACCCCAAAATGAAACTATTAATAGATACCGGAAGCTCAAGATCATTTTTGGACCCTGCTATTGCGGAAAAGTTTTATTCACACTGTATATACCATACAAATAACGTAATTAAAACTGCTGTTGGCAGTCAAAAAACTAAATTCCAAGCCTCTATTCCATTATTTGTTGAATTTGGTATACAAAATAATATTGATTTCGTATTATTTGACATCCACAATTTTTTCGATGGAGTTTTAGGGATTAATGACCTAAAAAGGTTAGGTTTAAATATCGATCTAACAAACCACAAACTTATCGGGAAAACCTTAGAAATACCCTTTAAATATAGACAACCCCATGATGTAAAATTTTCAGTCAACCCCTATGAGAAAATTGTAAAGCGAATACCAGTAAATATATTTTAGGGGGAAATTCTAACAAGACCTTGTACTTGTAATAACTTGTATTTTCCACAAATTTTAATATTTGCAGAAAACGGTTTCACCCCTGTAGAAATTCAAAATCATACAGACCAAACTGTTTCTATAACAGTGTCTCAACCTCTACTGGCAGATTTATTTGAAGAAAATCAATTCGAAATTTTCTCAATCGAACATTTCCAAAATTCATTTTCCAATTTTAAAAACCCTGAAAAAATAAATTCTTTGTTATGAACTTCTCATTTAAATAAAGAAGAAAAACACCTTTTATTTAATTTGTGTAATGAATTCTCAGACTTACTTCTGAAACCCAGAGATCAGCTTTCAATTACATCGAAAGTGCAACATGAGATAAAAACCACCGATGACATACCGGTTTACACGAAATCTTATCGCTATCCTTACATGCACAAAGCGGAGGTGCAACGTCAGATAAATGAAATGTTAGAAAAAGGAATTATTAGGTCATCAAGTAGTCCGTGGTCAAGTCCTATATGGATTGTTCCCAAAAAAGAAGACGCATTGGGAAAAACTAAGTGGCGTATTGTTTGTGATTATAGGAATTTAAATTCTAAAACAATCGATGACAGGTACCCCATTCCCAACATCAATCATCATCTTAGATCGTTTAGGTAGGGCTCAATATTTTTCCACCTTAGATCTCGCCAGCGAATTTCATCAAATCCAAATAAAAAAAGATTTGATTGAAAAAACTGCTTTCTCTGTGAATAATGGGCATTATGAGTATTTAAGGATGCCATTTGGGCTGAAAAGTGCCCCTGCCACGTTTCAAAGGGTCATGGACGAGGTATTAAAGGATTTGCAGAATAAAATCTGCATGGTATATATGGATGACATTATAATTTTCAGTTCTGGATTGCAGGAACATATTCAAAATTTAAAACTTGTTTTTTCAAAATTGGGGGAAGCTAATTTTAAAATACAAGTAGATAAATGTGAGTCCTTGTGTAAAGAGGTAGAGTTTCTAGGGCATGTAGTCACTCGAGATGGTATCAAACCCAACGATAAAAAGATTGCTGCGATTCAAAAGTTCCCAATTCCCAAAACGCAGCGTGAAATCAAATCTTTTTTAGGCCTTGTGGGTTATTATCGAAAATTCATCCATAACTTCGCAAAAATCACTAAGCCACTTACTAAATGCTTAAAAAAGAATGAAAAGGTCCAACATTCAGAAGAATTTATTAGCAGTTTCAACACCTGTAAAAATCTTTTAACATCTGCACCCGTAGTAGCATACCCTGATTTTTCTAAGCCTTTCGAAGTAACGACAGATGCATTAAATTATGCTGTTGGTGCCATTCTATCACAGGAAAACCACCCCATTTGTTATGCCTCCCGTACGTTAAACTCTGCCGAGGTGAACTATTCGACCATCGAAAAGGAGTTGCTTGCCATTGTTTGGAGTTGCAAATATTTTCGGCCATATTTGTTTGGCCATAAGTTTACCATCCACACAGATCATAAGCCTCTTCAGTGGTTGTTTTCCCTTAAGGAGCCTAACTCCCGGCTCATAAGATGGCGTTTGAAGTTAGAGGAGTTTGATTACACTATTCAATATAAAAAAGGAAAATCTAATCAAGCAGCCGATGCACTTTCCCGAAATCCCGTGAGTGTCAATGCTGTTGAAACTAAATCTGTCTTAAACAACCCTGGTGATGTGGATGAAATAGTGTATGATTTTCTACAAAATCCAAATGAACTCCCAAACTTAGATGATTCCGAACCTGGACGAAATCCTTCTTGAGCCTAATTCTCAATCTCGTCGAATTAATATCTTATCAGATATTACAATCAGGCCTGCTCAAACACAACTGTCTTCTTAAGCCAGCCTCATCGAAGAAAGTTTAGAAAATCTGCCAAAATTTACTATAACCCCAATATTTCAAGCCCCTTCTAAAACAAGAGTTGTTAAGGAAATTAAATGCAGTCCTAAAGACAATCCTTCAGATATAACAATTTTCCCTGTGGACCAGCCTCCCGATCTTCCTAATATTTCTGATGATACTCCAGAAATTACTATTACTCCATTAGAACCAGAAAACCCCGATCAATCAAACGATATCGAAACGGCCCATACATCTGCCGAAAATCCAATTTTAAATCTACCTATAACTGAAAAATCTCTGAATACCTTTAAAAATCAAATTATTATTACAACTGGAGATACCCAAGATATTTAGCTAAAAACGGAAAAAATATTCGAATAACAAACAATGTACGTAACCGTTTCAGCAAGAAATCCAACACCCAATTTTATTGACTTATTAAAACAATATATCGACCCCAAATACACCTATGCTATTTATTTTCGTAACGACAAATTAAGCAAACATTTTACGGTAACATTACAAAATTTATTTAAAAATTCCTCTTTTAAAATAATCTTATGTTCCAAACTTTTGGAAGATATTGTAACATCAGATGACCAAAAAGAAAAACTTAATTTGTCTCGCACCACCAAAACTTGTCACAGAGGAATAAATGAAATGAAAATGGCCCTCTTATCAAAATTTTATTGGCCAAAAATGACAATCGATATTAAAAATTTTGTAAATAATTGTGAAATTTGTTTAAAAAATAAATATGATCGAAATCCACCTATCATTAAATTTAACTTGACCCCGGCAAGTTCAAAACCTTTCGAACACATCCATATGGATACCCTTAAAATTTCAAATGCATGTTTCTTAACCATAATTGATTCCTTCTCGCGGTATGGTCAAGCCTACCCCTTAATCTCATTAACCGGAATTTCTATAATAGAAAGCCTCTTCCAATTTATAAGTCATCATGGTTTGCTCCAGAAAATAATTGTAGACTCAGGTCCTGAATTTAAAAATAAAGAAGTTAAATATTTTTATAAACTCTATAAAATTGAATTACATTTGACCACCCCAAAAAATAGTAACAGTAATTCACCCGTAGAACGGTTTCATTCCACTTTAATCGAACATTTTAGGTGCCTAAAAGAACAACACAGTCATTTCACAGCTGACCAGCTGATAAAACGTGCCGTATTAGGTTACAACAACTCTATTCATAGTGTAACAAAGCATACACCTTTCGAGATAATAAAAGGCCATATAAATAATACGGATCCCTTTGACTTAAGCGACCACGTAATTATATCTAATTATGTACAGTCTCATAAAGATAACACGAAATTATTATTTAGCAAGATTCAAGAAAGGAATGCGATGACTAAGGAAAAGGTTATAAATAAGTGTAACGAAAAGAGGTCAGAACCCCCGGACTTTTCTCAAGAGAAAAATGCTTTTATAAGAACAAAATTAAGAAATAAAAACATGCCAAAATTCAAAAAGGTCCCCATTAAATCTCAAAGTGGTATTTAAATATTCACTAAAAAAGGTTCCTATCATAAAAATATTGCCAGACTTCCAAAAGTTAAAAAACGAAAATCTTTGCAGGAAAATCAGAATGAAGAACATTCGACTCTTACTTTACCTGTTTCAATTACTAGTAACAACTAATTCCTATGATATTCAATTAACTCCTATCAAAAATCCTGTACTTCCTATTTATTTAGGGGATGTAAAACTTTTCTATACTAAACATACATTTCTTCATTATGTTGATATATTACCTATAATTAATCAGTTAGAAAATATCCAAAAGTACTTTAATATCATAAAAAATCAAATAGAAAAAGTAGATAATAGTAATCTATCTAATATAAACCCGATATCTTACCATATTCTGTCTGAAAACTCTATTTCTAGAACTGAATATTTAATTACAAATGCAAAAGAAAAAGCTCTTAATTTGTATCCTCATATTAGGGAAAAGAGAGGTTTAATGGACATAATTGGAAAAGGTCAAAAATGGTTATTTGGAACTTTAGACGCTGACGATGGAGAACGTTACGATCAAGCAATTAATAGTCTTCTACAAAATCAAGAAAATGTTATGAAATAACTTAATCTACAAATTTCGTTACAGAAAAGCCTTATAAATAACTTTAATAAAACTGTTTCATTCCTTAATTCCAACCAATTAAAATTGAAAAGAAGTATGGAAAGTTTTAAACGTGCAAGTGAAAATAAAATAAATAACATCAATAATTTTTTAGTGTTTCAAGGCATTCTGTTTCAAATTAATTTAGATTGTCAAAATCTTATTCATTTTGTAGATAATTTAGAGGACGCCATTATATTTGCAAAACTAAATGCTTTACATGATAGTATTATATCCACCTATGAATTAGAAAATATGATGGGCTATTTAAAATCAATTTATAACAAAAATCAGTTGTCAACCTTTAAGAACCCAATTAATTATTATCAATTTTTGGGAACTCAAGTAAGTTTCTCTGATAACAAAATAATTTTTGCTATTCACGTACCAATCTTGAAACCTCAAACATATTCGTGCATTCGCCTTTTTCCTATAATCCAAAACTCCCAATTAATCATCCCTAAATACCCTTACTTGGCATGAACGAAACAAGAGGTCCAGTTTAAAGCAACCGATTGCCCATTCCTGGAACATGCCTTTTACTGCAAGGAGGAGTTCTATCCACGTGATGACTGCATCCTCCAAATCCTGGACAATGCGAAGCCCACTAGTTGCCAGATAATTAAAGCCCATGTTGACGAACCTATTGCTGAGCAAGTAACTACAGTCGAGGTCCTGATTTTACCCCAGCAAAAAGTTAGAATTACCACCCAGTGTAATATGGATCAATCGTTCGATCTGGATGGACCCACTTTACTAAAGATGCCCAATAACTGCACTATCTAAGTTGGTCAAAAGAAATTTAGTAATAATTTCAAGATCCAGTATGGAAAGCCACTCGTACTACCTGAACTACAAATAGTAAACTTTTCTGATCCTTCAACTGTTCTGAGGAGTGAAAACTTTACTGAAATAGACTTCAATGAAATCTACCAGCTCTCGAGACAAATCAATCAGCTTTCACCCGTACAAGAAGTTTCCCAAGAACCTGTCCAATACCAGATGCTATCAGTAGGTACCTTAGCAATCCTGATCTTGGTACTACTCATCATATGTCTACTCAAAGGGAAGACCGCTATCCAAAGATGCCAGAAAAAGACACCAAAGGATGCGGAACGAGCAGCCCCAAATCCAGAAAATAGCCCTATTTTCTGACTTTAGGAGGGAGGAGTTATGTGAACATCTTCCATGGTCACTTCCAGCGAACCCACGGAATTGCCGATGTCAGCATTGTCCCACGACCATGAATATCGCAGATTATAAATATATGTACTTTTGTGTTTTACCTCATTCTTACTTGTTCTGTCAATAGTAACGTCAATCCGTATCTGTAATTTTTCTTGAATAAAATTTGTTTTTAAAAAGAAGTTGTGCTGATCCCTTTATCTAACTCGCGTGCAATTTTTCAATTTTAGTTAAAACAGTGTTAATAAAATGGTGTATACGCTAGCTGAAAGAATAGAAATAATTTTCCTTTATGGAGCTCAAGATCGGTGTGCTCGCAGAACCGCAAGAGCATTTAATGAAAGGTATCAAGATAAAAACGTGAGCCATAAATACGTATTGGAATTGATACGAAAATTTAAAGAGACGGGATCGATTTGCAATAAGAAAAAATATGAAAATAGAGTTGTCGATGAAGCATGCCAAGTTGAAGTACTAGGACAATTTGCTATGGATCCAACTTTGTCTATACCAAAGGCCGCAAAACTAACAAATATTTCCACTGGTTCCGTACATAAAGTTTAAAAAAAAAAAAGTTGTTTTCTTATAAAATTCATATTCTTCATGAACTCGGAGAAGATGATTTTGATAGGAGAATTTAATTTTGTGAAGTAATGTGCCAGCGAATTGACGACAATCCCCATTTATTGAAGAACATTTGCTTCAGTGACGAATCGACCTTTTTTTTTAATGGCCTGGTGAACAGACATAACTGTAGGTACTGGGATAATGAAAATCTACATGTTTTTCGGGAAGGCCATACACAATATTCCCAAAAAATTAATGTTTGGGCAGAAATCTATGGGAATGAAATAATCGGGCCATTTTTTTTGGAAGAAAATTTGACTGGCGAAATTTATTTAAACCTTTTACAAAATGCAATATACCCTTCCATCATCCAATTTATGGAAAATCAAGTAGATCAACATGGTGCTATATTATTGAGTGAAAATAATATACATTTTCAGCAGGATGGAGCTCCCGCGCACTACACTTTGGTGGTTCAAGAGTGGCTTGATGAAAATTTTCGAGAAAAGTGGATTGGCAGACGTGGTGAAATCGAATGGCCTGCGCGGTCTCCGGACCTAACCCCACTAGACTTTTTTCTTTGGGGCTACTTAAAAAGCAAAGTTTATAAAACCCTACCTGAGAGTATTGAGAATTTAAAAAATAGAATATTTCAAGAATGCAGAGAAATAAGCGGGCAGACCCTTGCCAATGTTCGTAAGGAGTTTGAAAATAGGCTTTCTTATTGTCTTGCTAATAACGGCACGCATTTTGAACATTTAATAAAATAAATTTGTTAAACTAATTAAATTTGTTTTTCTACCCTACCGATTTACACTTTAATTGCTTCTTGGTCAATCAATTTTATTTTTTTTTACAACCATTGATAGCATAATGAATGCCCTTTAAAATAATGTATCACACCATGGGGTAGCCATTTGACATACCAAAGTTTGGCGTAAATAAAATATTCATTATTTCTAGA
Source organism: Anthonomus grandis grandis (assembly GCF_022605725.1). Taxonomy (NCBI): domain Eukaryota; kingdom Metazoa; phylum Arthropoda; class Insecta; order Coleoptera; family Curculionidae; genus Anthonomus; species Anthonomus grandis. Next base: position 40,763,808 of record NC_065548.1, read on the forward strand.
CATTTTCGATAACTATTTGCTTACACATTTACCGATTTCATTTTTTTTGGTACCGTTGAATAGAGAATTTACGCTGCTTACTATGATGTATCACACGATGGGGGTTCTTATTTGACATATTAAAATGAGGTTAGCTGGAGCTGAGGAGGTGATTGACAGAACTTCAGTAAATGCATAATTAAACGTCCCCCTGTATATCTAATTTGACGTTTTTTTTTTTTTTTATCTTAGGAAAGTTATTAAGGGTGGATCGATTTGAAATGGAAGCACTGTATACATATTCCAATATTGGCACCACCAATCTGTTAAAAAGATGCAGAGACAATTCAATGTCAAAGTTTTTTTTTATTTCTTGCGATAAAACCTGCAATCCTTTGAGCATTGTCAATTTTAGCTAGTCAAAGGATAACCCTCTTTATTTTTTTGTTGTTATATTTGTAGTCATATTAAAATAGGTTCTTAGTCAGAGTGAAAGACATACAGGTACATTTGCATAGATTTAAACTAAAAAAAATTGTCTCACACCAGATCGCTACGTTACGAATATCATTTTGACGGGTCTCAGTCTTTAGTCGAATTAATCAAATAACATTTGAAATCATCTGGAAAAACTACACCCATGGCGTCCCTAAGACACTATCCCATTTATGGCAGCCAAGAAGAGAAGAGGGCCAAGATTAGATTCCTGTGGAACACCCGAAGTACTTTTGCATACAACAGATTTAGACTCTCTAACCTCCATATATTGAACCTCAACCTCAAATATGATTGAAACAGTAGTATGAGATATGGCGGAACATCTAGATTTCTTAGAGATTTTAGAATTACACAATATTTTACTCTGTCAAAGGCTTTTTCCATATCTGTGTATATTACATCAACTTGTGATTTATTATTAATAGCTTCATGTACAAATTGCCAAACGTTGTAAAGTTAGACAATTTGAAACGATAAAATTTTGCCCTCAGTTTCTCTGAATATCCGCTCAAAGATAACCAATTCAAACACCTTCGAGGCTGCACACATGATACTTCAGGAACTCCATCTGGGCCTATAACTTTATTACCTTTTAATTTTTTAATAGCATTTACAATTCCTATTTCATTTATTAAATTATCACAAAAATGTAAGGCAAGGACAGTCTGGGAACAATTGATATCGACATGATTAATAAAGCCGGATTTAAAGAAAATGAATATAAGTAGTGTTGTTAGGAATCATTTCTTGAAGAACATCAGTATAACATATTATTACTATTATATGTATAAGGCATTGGGTCTGGCATGAAAGACTCTTAAATAAACTGGTTTCTTATATTTTATCACCATTTCTCATTGCTTGGCTTAGAAATTTCCGCGAGAAGCGACCCACTCTTGATATCGTTGATAAACACACATCGCAAAGGTTTTGAAATTAGCGCTGGTGTCACTAAATGATCTATCTTGTTCCCTGCGCTCTGCCTGTTATATATCAACGACCTTCTCGACAAGACATCTAATTCAATTAACACCTTGGCTGATGACAGTATATTGGTGTCTCAAATTGCCCCACCAGAGACTTTAGTTGACTCCCTACTATAGCGTCGCCAAGTAACAACTATTATTGTCGACCTAAACATTATTTTGGAGTGAGGTGAGTGCAATCTGATTATGTTTAATGCAGCTAGGACTCAGGCAGCTGTTTTTACAAAAAATGCTACCTCTACTGCCCCAAGCTTTATTATATGCGCTTACTTTGACAAGCTTTATTATATGCGCTTACTTTGACGCTTCTTCGTCACGGTAAATCACCGTAAAGTCTTTTTCCTAACTTGTTTTTATCATTCGACCTAGAGCTATACACGTAAAATCTACTCGACAGGCAGATACGACCTATGAATATCAAGTGCATCTGGAGATGCCTAAAAGGTCGCTATATCGGGACTCTTTTTTTATGAAGAAGTGTGAAATCAACTCTTAAAGCACGTCTTTTCCGAGTATTATAAGTTGCAGAACTTAAAAAAAATATACACAGACATCTTGATAGCACTGTCGCTACTCGTGATTCTCGACTACCACAAGGGTTTGCCCTTTTATGCCAGTCCATTCTGTATGACAAAAGAGAACATTTAATAAATAGGATGAGAATGACTGACTGTATACTAACACCTCTATAATTCGACTTACATTTTCGTCCTTGTCATTTTTGTATATGGGTGACAAAAATCTTATTTTCCAAAAATGTTAAAACTGGCGCAATTAATTTCCATACTTTTTAAAAAGTCTGAACCGTATTTTTTAACATGATAAATTTTTGCTTTCAAGAATAATGTAAAGTAATATATTTTTAGGTTAAAATGACAGATCAGACTTTTCAGTGTTTTTTCGTGACGTGTAAAGAGGCGTAATACAACTATGCTCTCATGAATCTGTAAAAACATTTAAATTTAAAGAAGTATTAAAATGCTTGTAAAGAGATTTGACCAAACTAAAACACCACATTTTAATAGTGTTAGAATATTGTCAGCATCTGGCATTTGTTTACATCAAGTTGTTACAATTTATTTTTCGTTGCATTTATGTCTAGGTTAAAAAAAGATAATTATAGATTTAATTTCATAGATAATCTTCGATTCAGTTATAAGAAAATGAGATACCGACAGAACCGAAAACATTTTAAAGTGCGGACCGACAAGAAATGTTCAACTCATTCAAAATTATTTGATCCAATATTTAAATAATTTTGATATATAATTAGGTTAATAAAAATCGGGCCCTAGATATCTAAAAATAATCAACATCAAAGCACGAACACAATCGGAACTTCCTGTTATTTGTTAATATTACAGTCTATTATTTTATATTTCTTTCAGGTTTGTAATTACATTTAAAATATATGTTTTCAAAAGATCTGCTTATTTAACTTTATTAAATATAAAGAGCCATGATAGTAATTTTCGACATTTCCTTTTAACTAAACGACTTTGTTTAAGTTAACTTTTATTTATATATGATATATAAAACTAAGACGATTCCTTTAGAGCTATAAAAGTAACCCAATAAAATGTTCGTATTTAATTCCGTTTTCTACTTAGCAATAAATTTTATTTTTATAAAAGACACAATATTATCAGAAAAGGGTCACATAGTATATTGGATAATTCACACTCTATCAGAAACACCTGCTTTTACACGTTTTTCCACCAATTGCCTCACATTATGGCACAGCTTGAGCTGGAAAAATACAATAGAGTAATATTATTGGTTATAAAATGTTACAATGGGTATTTGTTTTTATTATGGTTTAGAAAAAAAAAATGCAAAACACTTAGCTTAATAATCATTTGAAAAACTGAAAAACATAGAATGACTAACGAAATAAAAAAATTATTTAGCTTCTTCGTTATACACGTTTTCGTGGATTAATACGTTATTGATCATAAAGGTGTTTTTGGTGTTTAAATATAATGGGATAAAAAATTTGTAAGTAAAGCGCAAAAATGCCTTTGAATGATGTGGAAAAACCTCAGAGCGAGACAAAAAGTGAAAAAAATAAAGAATATATATATATATATATATATATATATATATATATATATATATATATATACAGGGTGTCTCACGACGAATAGACGCGATCGATATTTCGGAAACTAATTTTTCAAAAATTTTGAAAATTTGGCAACATGGCACAGTCGATGGGGGCTACACAACTAAAATATTTTGACAGTTGTGACGTTTCCGGTTATACCGGAAGTAGGTGTCAACTTCGTTATTTTAAATGGAACATCCTGTATATTTTTACTTTTTTGGCTTTTACGTGAAATTCTAAGTATATTTTGTGTATAATGTCCTATACCTAAGTGTAACCGTTTTTGACATATTTTTAATTTCATGTGAAAAACTATGTTTATAAGCCCTAACATAATTACCGATTACTCCCTTTTAGTAGCTTTTATTTATTGGTTAGTTTTGGTTTTATTTTAGAGGAAGGACCACTTTAAAAGACTATTTTAAAATTTGGCTAAAAAAAAGATACAGGGTGGTCAAAAACTAGCATTAAAAATTAAAATGAAAAAATCATTAAAAGTCAATTTTTTTAAATGGAAACCCCCTATTTTTATAATTTTTTCATAAAGATAATTAAAAATAAGGTTAACTTTGTATAAGGTTATCTAGTCCAAAAATTGATAGTTTCCGAAATATTGGCAGTTTAAATTTGGCCTAATATTAAAAGCCGTATAATAACACGGCTCAAGGATTGTTGATTAGTTGGGCATGACGGTTGTCATAGTAACCGCTAGAAGCGGCAGTAAGACAATGGATTATATGCATTAAATTTATAAGTTACTTGCTATTTAAGTTTTCTTCGTAAAAGTGTAATTTAATTAAAAAGTGTACATTTCTGTTATAATCCATTATCTTACTGCCGCTTCTAGCGGTTACTATGACAACCATCATGCCCAACTAATCAACAATCCTTGAGCCGTGTTATTATACGGCTTTTAATATTAGGCCAAATTTAAACTGCCAATATTTCGGAAACTATCAATTTTTGGACTAGATAACCTTATACAAAGTTAACCTTATTTTTAATTATCTTTATGAAAAAATTATAAAAATAGGGGGTTTCCATTTAAAAAAATTGACTTTTAATGATTTTTTCATTTTAATTTTTAATGCTAGTTTTTGACCACCCTGTATCTTTTTTTTAGCCAAATTTTAAAATAGTCTTTTAAAGTGGTCCTTCCTCTAAAATAAAACCAAAACTAACCAATAAATAAAGGCTACTAAAAGGGAGTAATCGGTAATTATGTTAGGGCTTATAAACATAGTTTTTCACATGAAATTAAAAATATGTCAAAAACGGTTACACTTAGGTATAGGACATTATACACAAAATATACTTAGAATTTCACGTAAAAGCCAAAAAAGTAAAAATATACAGGGTGTTCCATTTAAAATAACGAAGTTGACACCTACTTCCGGTATAACCGGAAACGTCACAACTGTCAAAATATTTTAGTTGTGTAGCCCCCCTCGACAGTGCCATGTTGCCAAATTTTCAAAATTTTTGAAAAATTAGTTTCCGAAATATCGATCGCGTCTATTCGTCGTGAGACACCCTGTATATATATATATATATATATATATATATATATATATATATATATATATATATATATATATATATATATATATAATACTTATCAATCAGTTTTTTGGACTAGTTAAAATATAGAATTTAAAAAATATAAATGCATTTTATTACCAAATTTGTTTGCTAAAGCTAATTTCATATGGACCTATGCTAGTACTCCCTTTATCCTATTAGTAGGCTGAAAAATTATTAATACATAAAATTATTTAAGTTTTAATACATAGGCATTGCACATAGTATGTCCGTCCAAGCTGGAGCAAACTAGAGGAATGATATACAAGCGTGTTTTTAGATGAGTTTAGATTTTGCCTATTGCCCCGCGAAGAGTCCAAACAGCCAGGCGTCAAAAAATAAAAGCTTTTAGAGAATTTGCTATTGAAAAAGAAACAGCCCTTATAAATAATATAAGTGATGGTTTTATTATTTTTCAAACCAACTAAATGCCTGAAGATCAATAAAGAAGTTCTAAAAATGTTCGCTATAGGTATTTTACCTATTGTACGTTTTTACTTTAGTAAGGTTTATAATTTCTTCGTCACTTCTTTTATCAAAAATGAAAATTTAAACAAATTTATAAATAGAATAACGAATGAAGAGTTGGTCGAAAAGCATTTTGTCTACGGTTTATGTAATAGCAGTTTATTAAGTTACAGAATTTCTTATATGTAAGTTCCAGATAGAAAAGTCTTCATAGCCCTTTTTCAAAATTTATATGAGAATAGAGTTTTTTAAACCGCTCGTGGACCGGCAGACAGATCATAAGCAAATTATAATTTGTTTATTTATTAATTTACAGACCTTACCTATTTTTACAAAAATAGCATAAATTACAATGTTTCATTTCATCTTAACCCATTCATAATTAGTGATGTTTTATGCAATCAATATTTGATATTCACATCCTATCACTACCACAGTCGTTAAACAAAACAGTATTTATAAATATTAGTAATAAGAAAAAGTAAAAAACATATATTAACAAATAACAAAAAAATACAACCAATTTCTTATTTAAGTATCCCAGATTGGGATTTACCAGTCCACATTAGTTACAAATCTTACAAAAATGAATTATTAATAAATTTATATACAGGGTGTCCGGAAGCTAGATGCAATCCTTTAAGGAGGTGATAGCTGACTTAATTTCAAACATTTTAAGCTAAATATGTGTAGGTCGAAATTTGTTTATAAATTTTTTATTGCAATTTTTGCATTTTTCTCAAGAAATACCAAAATTTCACACTTAAATGGTAATAGAGCGCAAGTTACAATTAGTATCGGAGTTTCAAAGTTTATTTTGTTTTGTCTAATGTGTATTAATAAAAATACGATCAATTCCATGCTTACGTGTAAACTTATAGAAAAAATAGAGACATTGAAACGCCCTTTATTTTTAGATATCACTCATGCCGATGCCTGGCCAATTCTCAGAATTATGGCGTCTTTTGTGCGGCAGGTCATGTAAACAAAAATTATTAGACTGAGACCTCTTATAAGCCTACTAAGCATTAGAGCCCCGATTGTGGGGTTATTTTAGGTTTTAATGTTAAACAATTTTGTTTAAACTATTTATTGTTCATATTCAAAATGCAATCCATTATTTCTAATACAGGCACGAGCCCTTTTTGTTACTTCGGTGGTGGTTATTCTTATGGTCATATCTTCTTTCATCCTGTCAAATGCTTCATTTATTTTGCGAATCAACTCTTCTCTTGTTTCTATTTCGGTGGTGTATACAAGCTCCTTTGCCCGGCCCTATATGAAAAAATCCAACGGAGTTAGGTCAGGCGATCGAGGAGGCCAAGGAAAGGTTCCGCCTCTACCGATCCAACTGTCCGGAAAACAGTCGTCTAAGTAATTCCTGACAGCTAAGGACCAATGCGCTGGACAACCATCTTGCTGAAAGATTATTGGTCTTTCTCGTTCCAATAATCCAGCTTCGTCTAGAAAAACGGGGATATCATTTTGTAGAAAATTTAAATAGTTGGCACCATTTAAATTCCCTGGTAGAAAATGTGGCCCAATAATAGTCCTGCCTATTACTCCGGCCCACACATTGACCGAAAATCTGTTCTGAAATGATTTTTGTTTTTTCCAGTGCGGATTTGCATCTTTGGCAGCCCATTCGTGGAGGTTGTGGAAGTTGGTAATACCCTCCCTAGAAAAATTGGACTCGTCTGTCCACAAGATACTTCTTAAGAGTAACGGGTCCTCGATGTCCATGTTCAATAAAAAGCAGCAGAACTGAATTCGTCTTGCAGGGTCTTCTTCTTGTAAGCCCTGCACCCCCGTACCATGAAAGGGATACTGTCCATCTTTCTTCATGGTCGTCCACACCTTCCATCTAAAAAGGCCAAGGTCTTCAGCTACTTTTCTGACGCTTGTAGTAGGGTCTGCGGGAAAAGCTTCCAGTATTTGCTCCTCAATATCTACATTATTATGGCCAGGGTTGACTCCACGTGCCGGATTATTCCCAATGCCAACTTCAGTAAGACGGCGAAAGGTGTTTTGAAACACCCTGAAATTTGGTAACCTCCGATCTGGATAACGTTCCTGGTACAAGCGTCGTGCCAAAGCTCCATTACCGTTAGCGCGTCCATATGTGAAGACAATGTCAACGTACTCTTGGTTGGTAAATTCCATTTTACAATACTGTTTAATAAAACGGACAGAAACTCGATTTAAAAAACAGTGGTGCAGTCAGTACGAAGTTGATAATCTTACAAAATTAGAGGCGAGAGTGAAATTAAACAACAAGAGGCTAAAATCACACGTTTTTATTTATTAAGCGACTACCTAACTTGTAACCCCCACCCCAAAGTATCTACTAGGTACCCCTTACCCTATAGAATGTAAAAAAATTAGGTACCTCTGCTTAATTTTGTTTTTATCACTTTTTATTTACCTGAGTATTTACCTGAACTGTCCCATAATAGAAAACCAATCCAGTAAGTTTTGTTTACATGACCTGCCGCACAAAAGAGGCAATAATTCTGAGAATTGGCCAGGCATCGGCATGAGTGATATCTTAAAATAAAGGGCAGAAGCTAGGCATATTTTTAGAGAGGTTTGAATGATGAAAGCATTTTCATAACAATTATTTAAACATAAAACAAAGCATTTTTATTTTAACTCCATATTTTTTTTTTACGTTTCAATATCTCTATTTTTTCTAATAAGTTTACACAGAAACTTGAAATTGATCGTATTTTTATTAATATACATTAGACAAAACAAAATAAACTTTGAAACTCCGATACTAATTGTAACTTACGCTCTATTACCGTTTAAGTGTGAAATCTTGGTATTTCTTGAGAAAAATGCAAAAATTGCCATTAAAAATTTATAAACAAATGTCGACCTACACATATTTAGCTTAAAATGTTTGAAATTAAGTCAGCTATCACCCCCTTAAAGGATTGCATCTACCTTCCGGACACCCTGTATATGAATTATATAATGAATTTATATTAGGAATTACAATGATAAAAAGCTGGAAAAATTTAGCAAAGCGCCTTGCATTTTTATAAAAATATTGTTTAAGAGATGTACTATTATTTTCCAGCCTGGCTGATCTAATAATAAAACTATTGTATTCAATATTTGTTGCGCAGGGAGGGCAAAGGAGCCAAAGGAGGTTAGCCTTGTATTTTTTGTAGGTATTGACACACCTGTTAAATAAAGCAATTCTGCGGAATTTATAGACATAGTCAGAATTATATTTAAATTTTTTAAATCCTTCTATTCTTGACGAAGAAGAAGAGAAAAAACACAGAAAATCTGATACAAACTTTGTTTTCATAATGGTAATTGTCAGAAGGATCAATTTTGTGTTTAACTGCTAGGTATTTCAAGACTCTTTGTTGCACCTGTTCCAACCTGTAAATATATAGTGTAATCTTAACAACCAACCTAAAAAGCATGGCAGAAGCTATTCTTTTTTTGACGAATCCACCCACTTACCCAATACGGGCAGAACATATCCTAGACCTTTTTTCTTTTCAAAAATATTTAAGCCAACTCAAAGATTTAGATCATTTATGGCCGCACTTCACAGTCTATCTACAAATTGGTAACGGCAACCTCCTTCCCTCGGCGGCTGGGGAAAAGCTTACTGGTGACATCAATGCTCTCAAGTAGGTTTTTTTTTAACAAGGCGTCTCTTAATGATCAGATGAGAGGCCGCAACTGTCTACTCTAATTATAAATAATCCATTCCGTAATTATCAACTCTAGAGGATGTAACGCAGAATCAAGACCATGCTAGATGAGATGTGAAAGGTGAAATCTGATGAAGTCGAGAACTCCATCTAGGACAACCCCAGGAAGCTTGCAAGAAATCTCATTACAGAGGCAAAAAAAGCCATATCTTTTATGATATGTCACCTTACGCATTAACAACTCCATTCACGATCCGTAACAAACGGTCGAGGTCTTCGCGGATACCCTTGAGGGCTAGATCCCTCTAAACCTCTCAACTGATCCCGCTCCCAATATTTTTCTAAAACTGAGAATCTTCCTTTAAAAAAATATAACATATTGCTTTCTCTCATTTATTTTTTGCATGTCTTTCTAATCTGTTGCCTTATTTTAAACAAAAAATTACTTTTATTCATCAAAAATTGTCGTGACTGAAGCTTCAGTGAAAGTAGAGCTGCAAGGGCTGTTTGATAAAAACATCGTCTTTTGTTAACAGTATATTTAGAATTTCAAAAGTTTCTTTAATTACGGCGACAAATTTAATACTAATTTGAAAATAGAAATTTAACGCCAGCTAGGGATACATTTTGTACAAACAAAGATTAGATGACAAAACGTCAACATTTTTCGTTTATATCTTATTTCCGACCAGTTGCCTTTAAATTATTTTGTTAAAAAAAAACCGAAATTATTTAAAGTATTGATAAAAAAACAATTGGGTAAATTATAAAATGCTTCTTATAATGTTCGAAAAGTGACTAACATGTTATCAGACACAGATTTAGCGTCCTAATGCGTTATTTGTGAAGCCACACCAAAGGAGAAGCAGTATTGGAAAAAGAACAAAACAATAATAACTATCGATTTAGCTTATTGGTACTTCATTGCTGGATACAGTTTTTTCATTGTTTACTATAAATTGCTTATCATTTGCCATTAAACGCAAGCAACTCCTTTTAGTTAAAAATCAAGAAGAATAATCTGCCTGACAGCTAAATCCGTTTTGACTTAGACCTGGGATTGCTTTTTGAATAGCCTTTAAATTTTTCAACTTTTATAAGAGTCTTTATTATATTTTTATTAAAATAACGCTGTGATATTTATTATGCAATACAAAGCATAATAAACATTTTGAGATTCCCATTCTATGTAGATCATACACTGACGTATATAAAGTCTGCACTAGAAATTTATTATAAGAAAATTATTATAGACATGCCTGACCTTTTACGTTACATCTTATAAAATTTTTTTTAAATACAGGTATATCAAAGGGTAACTAAAATAGTTTCGGTCATCCTCCACTAAATTTATTTGAAAAACCAGTTAACATTAAAATCACATAATTATGTGATTTTAATGTTTGTGTAGACCCTGTTTAGTCACTTTCTCGTGCATCTTAATATGCCCTTTTTATTTATTGTTAGTAATATTAACGTTTGACCGTGCCAGACGCACTGTGGCTTTTTATGTGTTGTGATGAAAACCCTCTTTGTATGTCCCTGATGATGGACATCTTATATGTCCGAAACATGTAGGATAACTGATTTTTCAAATAAATTTAGTGGAGGATGACCGAAACTATTTTAGTTACCCTTTGACATATTAACTCCACTGCAAGTATGGACTACTTCTTCAACTATACAGGTATAGCTTAGGTGAAGTTACTTGGTCAAGCTACAAAATTGAATATGTACAAAATACAATCATATACGTACTACATACTACATTCTATATATAATAATAATAATCATAATAATGACAAAAATAATAATAATGTAATTATTTTGTAAATCATATAAAACAATTTGATACATAAATATATATAATATTAATTTTATAATTGATTTACAAAAGAGAGCCAAAAACAGTTAAAAAAAAGATCAAGTCTGACTCCAAAAACAAAAAAAAAGAATTTAAAAACAAATATACAGTTGAAAAATATTATATACTACCACTGTTGCCGGCAGAAAACTAAGCAAAACGTACAAAAAGAAATACATATATATACATACATATTATAAACCTTGATCAAAGCATCACATAAGACGTAACCAAACACCATGCTACTAAAGCAGTAATTTTACCTTTTTTTAAAAGAGCCCTCCGATAAAGCTTTTAGATCTATAGGAATGTCATTATAAGGCTGATAAAAGTTATAAGAAAAAGATCGCTGAAGAAGACTGGTCTTGTGAGGTGGTGGAGTAATTAACCCTTTAAATCTTAAATTTAAGTTATGAACGTCTGTTCGATATTTAATCTTCTCTACCAAGTAAGGCGGACACTTATTTAGTATAAGTTTTTGAAATAAAACCAACGAATGTAATTTGCGTCTCTTCGCCATGTCAAGAGGACAACTTTTGACATAAAAACCATTTAAAAAAATGCAACTTTCTAAGCGGGGATGACATCCCCTATTTTTTTTAAAATGGGATGGGGGAGTCAAAGGGTATTTCTTTTAAATAGTCTTGTCATTCCCTATACAACGCTGCTTAGTTTTTAAAAATCGAGTAACTCGTTCAAGAAATATGGGCTCTTGAAAGTTAAACAATAATGTGTCACGAAAAATGCAAAAAGCGATTTAATGCTTACCATTTTAATCAAGTAAATGATCGAAGTGCTATCCACCAACGTTCAAACAGTGATTCAAATTATCTTCAAACCGTTGCCGAACGTTTCGAAGCATTTGCGGTGTCACTTCGCGACATACGTAAATAATTCTTCTCCGCAGCTCTTCTAATGTAGCAGGTGGGGTTTTGCAAACTACGCATTTTATGTGTCCCCACAAGAAAAAATCTAAAGGACCGAGGTAGCCACTCAATTGCGCCCCTTCGTCCTATCCAGCGTCCTAGAAATCTATCATTTAAATAGTTGCGTCCATTTAGTGAGAAATGTGGAGGAGCTCCGTCTTGTGGGAAAATCAATTCCTGATCATTGTATGCGCGGTCCTCTTCTATGATATCTGTCAGAGCTGGGTCAATGGTATATTATAACAAATCTAAGTACATATCGCCTGTTAAATTTCCAGGGAGGACAAAAGCGCCCATAATGAAATTTCCAAAAATACCAGCCCATACAACTTCTGGGGGGTTGTGTGTGTGTTTCGTGGAAAATCCTTGGATTGTTGTCAGCCGAATAACGGCAATTGTGGCGATTTACTAAACCATTTAGGAAGAAAACACTCGTCCGAAAAAACATACATTAAATATGAAATTATTATTGTTTAACGCTCGCTCACTCATAACTTCGCAAAACTGCAAGCGACGTACAAAGTCGTCTTCATTCAATTCTTGCACTAAGTGAATTTTATAGGGATGGAACTTGTATTTTTTCAATACCCTTTCGACACTTATTCGAGACAAACCCATTGCAATGGCGAATTGTCTTGTTTTTAACGTACTATCCATTGCAACTTCCCCCAATATTCCAGTCTCCATAGCTTCATGAAACCCTACATTTTCAATATTCCTCTTTTTGTTATGAACTGAACCTGTTTCGCGAAACTTTGCAACCAATTCCCGAACAATTTTCCCAGAGAGACGTTTCTCGGGATGCCGTTCATTAAATAAATCCGCGACCCGATTTCCACACTCATTTTTTTAAAAAAAAAAGCTCAATATTCTCTACTCTTTCTGTAATCGAGTACACCACAATTGATGATAAATTTAAAGGTTCAACAATTTTTAAACACTTTAATCACAAAACAGGTATTTAGCAAAACTACTTGACGGTACTCTTCCACAATAGCTATAAATAATAAGGGCCCATTAAATGCCTTTCCGGAAGTATATATCCGTGTCTATCAACTATTTTAATACAATTTCAATTGCTCTATTTACAGTTCACTAAATAAAACTAAGATCTAGTCACGACACTTGATCATGAATTCTACAGTTTCTATTTTATATTCAAAACTAATTCTATATTAAAAAAAATTAATACTTTCAGAAAATCAAAAAAGAGGATTTTAAGTGGAGAATAGGTAGTTAAAGTGGTTAATTATCGGCATAATTTGTACATTTTATGTCTTAATTGCTGCATATCGTGACTAAAAAATTAGTCCCAAAAAATGCTAGAATAATATGGAATATAGCCGAGTTCTCCTTAACAACACTGACCGGAAAATAATTCGAATAACTTTGAAAAATCTAACTGAACTTGAATATATTAAGAGCTTGAATATATTGAAGTTTATCGTATTACAGTTTTGTTGATATTATCATTAAAATATTTAAAAAGTATATGTATTTCGATAATTGTCTATGTTTTTTTTAAAGACTTATACTTAATACAGAATTTATACATTTATTAACTTGTAAAAAAATAGAAACTAAAAATATATTTTTTAAATTCTTGAACACAGTAATTTTTACAATGAAAGATAGTTTATTTCAGAAAGACTAAGCTGTTAGTTAATTTTAATTTTCCCTGAAGATACCTGAAGATTCCCTGAAAGATACCTGATAAGTAAGATTAAACTACATCCCACTCATGAACAAAAAGGTAGATATCAAAGTAATTGAGTAATTTCTAATCTTTCTAACTAAAGAGAACCTAGGACAAAAATCCTTAAATTACTTGGGTCTAAAATTCTTTAGCGTCCTACCAGATCATGTGCGAATGTGCATATTATATTTGACTGTAAATATATATATTTGACGTATATTGATGCGCGACTCGTAAATAAATTATTAATGTATAATTTATTTACGAGTTGCACATTAATAAACGACTGTCACAAAACTCGAAGAACTAACTCACCCCGATGAACCGCTACGCGATTCTTTATTTTGTTATGTTTGTTTTTGTATGTAAGATTGATTTAGGCTGATATTTTGACTATATGACTAGTTTAAAATAAATATTATTCTTATTTTTTTTTTATTTATCATGGGTGCTATGGTCTTGTTTTTAAGTAATACCGAGTGTACACAATTGTTGTGATAATATTCTTTTTAATGTTATAATACTTTATGCACTATAAACATATTGTTTTTTTTTTTCAATAATAGTATTTCATTCAATTAACTTCAATCACTTAACGGTTTTCTTTCTATCTCCATTCTTCTTCTTTGTGTTTGTCGCGAAAAGGTGGTTCCTATTAAAAGACAAATTTTTCGTTGAGATTCGACGCAAAAAGGGTATACTTTGGCAATAAAAATGATGAATGGCACCTTACCTTTGGAATTTCTGGATGTGAGTGTCGCAGGGATCCCTGATTTCCTCTGGAGAACTTGACTGGATTCTGCTTGTTTCAAAGCATTCACTTAGATTAGATTTTCTTAAAAACAATGTAGACTTTTGCGGAAAAGAACTTGCGAAGAACTACTTTTTGAGAATTACTTTTTTAATAAGCTTGGAGAGAGAGACGACTGGTGGCGCTTCAATCGCAAGACTGCTAAGTCGTCTGCGCATCCAGGTGCCAACCAAGTATTGCCAATGTATAAATATAAAAATTTAACTTTAGACGCGGGAAATAATTGTTGCAGCGACAGTGTTGTTATCTTTTGCTATTCTCTGGATGATGTTTGTTACTGTTTTACAAGGCGACTCTTCGTAGTTGCTTCAGCTGCAAGGCCTTTATTAATAATATTATTATGCATATTAGCCAAAAGGCTTACAATCCCTCATAGGAGAACGTTCACTTAAATCCCTATCAGAGGGATTAGAATCTGGGAGAGCCCTTTCTAAGTTATTGGGCCTGTGGGGACAGTTTGCGATGGTGAACTGCAAAATTTTTTGAACAATCCGAGACGTAGATAGTTCGAATTGTTCGCCTTCTGTAACTCTCTATAAATATCCTGAGTCCTAGCTCTTTTGTGCTACCCATTAGGTTCCTTGGCACAGCTCACGTGATTGACAATATGAGTGTTATAGTCCTACCTCTCGCCATTTGCCTTTATCAATGTAGATACGACATACTTCTAGATCGAGGACATTTTTTCGGCATGTAATTGAAACAGACTCTATTAACGTGTAGCAGTAATGTAAATGTTAGAAGCCACAAGAAAGTCAAAGCACTCTTTCTCTCTTATAGATAATATTTTTATTATTACACAATGTAACTTTCAGACTTATGTATTAAACACGACTTTTTCGAATATCGAAAGTCGGAAAATAAAATAAAATTGTCATGGCAGCTCATTAAAAGCATCACAAATATAAAAACAAAAATATTGATTTAATTGAGGCATTTGCTAAGAAAACTACTAATCCCCTGGAAATTAAGAGCCTAATTAACTTTTTTAATAACTTATCTTCCACAAGAAAACCGTAGGTAGATCAAACCCACTCATAAAAAAGGAATAGAGATGTTAAACGGTACTGTCGTCCTATCTCATTACTATCCAACAAGCAAAATTTTCAAAAGCGCTATAAATAACAGGCTAATTTAATTTTTAGAACGTAATAAAGTAATCACCGGAAGTCAAAATAGTGCTAGAAAGGGTAAGTCGACCATTCGTGCTATTTATCGTGCTATGATATAAATACTAAACTCACTAAATGATAAGAAAGAAACTATAGGTGTGTGCTTAGACCTTTCTAAAGCTGTTGATAGTATAGACCATGAAAAGCCAATTAAATTGGATACGTTTGGTGTAAGGGGCATTCCACTTCATCATACTGGGAAGGTAGAACGGAGTGTTGTGTGAGTAGATTCTCAAAGTAAAGAAATATTTTCCAAAAATGTTAATGTAGCAAAGGGTGTTCGCCAGGGATCAATTCTGGAACTTTTGCTGTATATTTTTTATACAAATGAGCCGCATGATGTTATTGGGGAGCTACTGTACTTTACGCAGATGACATCACTATCGTATTTAGTCATGAAAACATGGAAATACTCAGAGAAAGAGTTGAATCAGTACTTAAGTTTGTTGGTTCGTACTTTGAATTCAATAACCCGCTTTTAAATGTATCCAAAACTCAGTGCGTACTCTTTAAAAATCGAAAAAATATTAATTAATTTTTCAGTTATATTAATTTCAGTTAAATTGATTAAATTTTTAGGTATTATTGGAGATCAAAGATTGGATGAGAGAGCCCATGTTGGGGGAAGTGGTTACTGGAAAAACACGATTTTACTATGCCCTTAGAATTATCATAGGCAGAGTCTGTGTAAATGCCGCGATATCGGCATATCGCGAAAACATGAAAATATCAGTTTTTATTTCAATAAGTGTTCAAAATGTTGCCCGTTAGGGTTTGCCAAATCTACAATTCGTTTATAATTTAAAACGGAAATTACCAACATAAACAGCAATTCCGAAGATTAGACGTGGAAAAAACTAAATAACAACCTGAATTTTTTTCCGCATTCTTTTCATCACACTTCACATCAACACAGATATCCTGGGCGAACTGTATTTATTGTTATACCTGCTTAGTTATTTATAGTTGCTAAGGAAAATAAAGAATTTATTTTGCCGTCAGTTACTTTTGTGACAGTCTTGGAATAGTGAAAATTTATTTGGTGAATTGAAGATTTTACTTCCAAAATGGTTTACATACTAGCCGAAAGAGTGGAAATTATTCTAATTTATGGTGCCCAAAATCAATGTGCTCGGCAAACTGCCGTCACGATTAACGCCAGACATCCGGAGAAGATAACTTCGCATAGGTATGTTTTGGACCTTGTTACTAAGTTTACTGAAACTGGACAAGTTGAAGTTTTGGGTCATTTTGGAATAAAACCTAATACTTCATTACGCAAAATTGTTGCTGCCACTGGTATTTCATTAGGCTCTGTTCACACAGTTACCAAACTTCATAAATTTCATCCATTCAATATGAAAATATTGCAAAAGTTAACCGAAGACGATTTCGATAGGCGAGTTGAATTTTGTGAAGAAATACAATACAAGAAATACAAGTAAATTTAATAAACATCGGCAATAAATACATAATGCCCCCAGCCCTCAGGAGCTAGTACGCTGTGCGAGGTCTTGCTGGTATTTTTTTTTGGAAAATACCAAATGACTGAAGCGATTAATGATAATACTATTCATGTAAAGAATATCTGCTTCAGCGATGAATGCACATTTTATCTAAATGGATTTGTTAATAAGCATAACTGTAGATATTGGAGCAATGAAAATCCTCATGCATTTGTAGAAGTGCATACCCAGTACCCTCAATAAATTAATGTATGGGCAGGCATTTTAGGAAATAAAGTGATTGGGCCATTATTTATTAACGGAAATTTTAATGGAGACATTTATTTGGATATGTCGGAAAATACCATCAATCCGCTTATCACTGAATCCATTGAACACCAAATCGATGATGATGGAAACCCTATATTTGATGAGACTGAAATATATTTCCAGCAAGACGGCGCTCCTTCTCACTATGTTCTTCCCGTTCGGCAATGGCTAGACGACGAGTTTCCAGATAAATGGATAGGGCGAAGGGGGCCTATAGAATGGCCTGCTAGATCTCCTGATATAACGCTGTTAGACTTTTTTCTATGGGGTCATTTGAAATCTATTGTGTTTACTCAACCTGAAAGTTTGGATGAACTTCGTTAACGCATCATCGACAGCTGCCATGATATCCCATAACATGTTTTTAAAAATGTCCGTCAGGAATTTAAACATCGCCTATATCATTGTTTGGCCAAAAACGGGCAACATTTTGAACACTTATTAAAATAAAAACTGATATTTTCATTTTTTTTTGTTTTCAATCTGAAAAAATTAAGATAAACAAAGATTTTTCTAATTTTCTCGAAAACGAATCTAACGATTTAAAAAATCAAAAGTCAAAATAAAAGACTTCGAAAGACCTTTTAAACAAGCTATTACTCGATACCCCTTGCCATTTAAAATTTTTAAGGGGATGACCCTGGGAGGCAATGGGTAAAAGGGGGTGAAGTAATTTTAGGTTGTAAAGTTGTCCCTCTTGACAAACCTTTTGACGTATAACGGCGTTTTTTTTTTAAACAGTGGTTTTCGATAAATCCGTGGTGGGAAGTTTTTAAATGAACACCCTCTATATAAATATGTATATATTTTAGTTCAATTATATTAATCATTTGTAAACTTTAAAAACAAAGAATGTTGTCTCATTTTCTTTGAATATACCCTTATAAATTTCTTAATATAAAGAAAGGAAGTGGTGATTACATAAATATTCAAGGGAGCAAACTGTTAGATATAGATCTAGACCGATATGGAAATATCCTTCGCTTATTTCTCTATTACCCACTGCGGAATTTCAGCTTCGGAAATTGCTATTCTATCGAACTTTCTATTTAATTTAGATATGATTAGTTATAGAGGTGAAGCTGGGATGAATAAAATACTTTTTAATAACTTGAGTATTTCAGTCCCTTTTATTTAAAAGAAGACCGTTAAAAGATTGGTGATTTTACGAAATGGATAAAAATGGTTTTATTAAAATTTGCTCTTGCATAAAAACGAACTTAACAACTTTTAATTTGAAGATAACGTGGATTAACGTGGATTTTTAAAATATAATTATTAAAAGGCAAAAGGATAGTTTTTTTTCAGTACTTTATAAAAAGCAAAAGGAACT
The DNA here is from genome assembly GCF_022605725.1 of Anthonomus grandis grandis. Taxonomy (NCBI): domain Eukaryota; kingdom Metazoa; phylum Arthropoda; class Insecta; order Coleoptera; family Curculionidae; genus Anthonomus; species Anthonomus grandis. Next base: position 40,782,684 of record NC_065548.1, read on the forward strand.
TTTCTCTCTTTTTCAAAAAAGATGGTACTTTTTTGAAAAAGAGAGAAAAAACCTTGGGAATCCACCAATAAGAGAAAAAATCAAAATATGTAAGCAGATCTAGTGTCTCTAGTTTTAGAGAAAAATACAGCATCGCCTAAGAAGCATAAACTACAGAAACCTCGACAGAAGCCATAAGACAAAGACAAATATTTTCATGAGTTTAAGAAATTATACCACAGTATTCCAGGCAGAAATTGCCACTATTCAACACTGTACCTATAAGCAAGGAAATAACCAAGACAAAATATAGTTAACTATTCATACAGCCAAGCAATTATAAAGGCAATGAGGTCAAATCCAGGCTTGTAAAAGTCTGTTCGAGTGTCAAGTTGCTAAGGCCAAAAACCGGGTCATAAGACAACAACTTAGCGTTTTGAATACTATGACAAGGCAGGCTGAAAGGTTCATTAAAATTTACGAGCACAATATTACTACAGATCTTTTGAACTGCAACTGGAAGGTAGGAAAATAATGTTCGGTTTGCTTACAGGCCACTACAAACTAATGAAATAGCTGGCATACTTAAAAATCACAAACAATATTCTTTGCCAACTATGTTAAGAAGACAAAGAAAAACCTAGTGTTACTGTAAAGCATTATGTAGCTTAGGTTTGAGAGTTTCATTTTTATTTTATTTTATTTTATTTTTATTTTATTTATTTACACCACATAAACAGTTTACAAAATCCAATTATTTAGTGGGAAAAATATCATAATTACAACTTTAAATTAACTATCCAAATACAAAACTAACGTACAATGAATAAAAATAACAATTTAATGAACTTAAACTACAAAGTTTACATTTTTAATATTTCTAATGCTGCAGCTAAATATGTCATACTGGCTCTGCACAGCATTATATATATTCCCAGCTCTGCGCAAGGGAGAAAATTTAGAAATATTAGTTCTGGCTCTTGTTGAGTAAAAGGTAGGAGGATTTCTTGTTAAGACCATTGGAAGGTGAAAATTCATTCAGAAACATTATTAACAAGTCTGGTGAGTCGATCAAGTGGAAAACCGATCATGTGGAAAACCGATCTCCGGATACACTTTGTCACATTTAAACCAGAGATATTTCAAAAATTTTCGTTGGACATTTTCGATATCTTGAATATGACATTGATAAAAAGGAGACCAAACTTGCGAAGCATATTCAAGAATGGTTCTAATGAGCGAAAAATATAATGATTTTAACGTAAATATATTGTTAAAACGCTGTGTATTATGAATAATAAATCCCAAGATTTTATAGCTTCGGCTCACTATAATCTGGAATATGTGGAACAAAAGATAGACTGGTATCGAATGTAATCCCCAAGTCCTTAAACACCTCTGATCTAGGAATAGGTACATTGTCTATAGAGTATTCGTAGTGTATGGGATTTTTCTTCAAAGTATATGAGATCACAGTGCACTTGGCAACATTAAGAGGAAGATTGTTGTTTTTACACCAGGTTTTTATGAGGCTAAAATCATTTTGAAGTACAAGGCAATCAGATATATTGTTGATTTTAAAATATATTTTATTATCATCAGCAAACAATAGACTTTCCACTTTAAGATGCTTGAACATATTATTAATAAATGAATTAAAAAATAGTGGCCCCAAAATTGAGCCCTGAGGTACACCAGATATGGGAATTATTTTAACCGAGGTAGGACCATAGCACTTAACATGCTGTATGCGTTTTGTTAAATAGGAAATAAAAAAATTATTTAACCGTGTGGAAAAGCCATAATATTGATCAAGATTATTTATGAGAATGCTATGGTCAAGTCGGTCAAAAGCCTTAGAAAAATCGGTGTATATCACGTCTACTTGATAATTTGAGTTAATTGAGTCGGCAATAAATTTGGTTATAGTAACTAAATTCGTGGTAGTTGATCTACCCTTCATGAATCCATGTTGGCGAATATCAATTATATTTTTCATGCGTGGATAAAGTATAGAATGCAGAGTTCGTTCAAAACACTTTGAAAAATTATTGATAATAGTTACAGGCCGATAGTTTTCAATTTTATTTTTATCATTCTTTTTATGTACAGGAATAATTTTTGAAACTTTCCATAAATCTGAAAATGTTTCTGATTTTAAAGACAAATTAAAAAGGACTGTTAGGGGCTTGGCAAGTACGTGTGCAGAATCAGAAATAAAAAACGCTGGAATCTTATCTGGTCCCACAATACTTTTAGGTTTGATTGTTTTTAAGGCACATAATACTTCTTTTTCTGTAAATACTGTTATGTTACTTGTGTCGGCATTACTATTGGTATTATTTTCCATATTAAGGGTATGTGTAGAAGTGGTATATGAGCTTTAAAAGAATTTAGCAAATGCATCAGCTATATTTTGGGGCTTAGATAAAAGATTTTCATTTGTATCAGACATATTCTAGGGTAGAGTATTATTGCTTTGTGAACTTTGAATTAATTTCCAAAAACTATTGGAATCAGTAATCAAATTGTTTTCTAGTTGTGGACAGTAATTTGTGTATGAAAGTTTAATATTATTTTTTACCTGACAACGTAATTGTTTAAAGTTATTTAAATCTTGCTCAAAGCCATATGGCTTATAACGCTTCCAATGATTAAACTTAACTTTTATATCTGAAATAATCTTCAAAAATTGATTGATATATATCAGCACCAAGCCCAGGTGGTATATACATTAAAATTATATAAATTAAAGCACTTTTTAATAGTATTTTTATCTCTACAATTTCAAGTTTATTTTTAAGATCATCTGGGAGATGCATTCTAATTGTCGAAATGGCATATTCTTGTTTAATTGCTAACAGAACCCCACCGCCCCGATTCTGATTTCTCTCATCATAGTTTCTATCACACCGATGAACAAAATATTTATATATTTATATTTATCTGAAAATAATTCCGAGTCCAAAATACTATTATTCAGCCAAGTTTCACTAATAGCGATAATATCAAACTCACTAGTAAGTACGACGTTAAAGAAATCTTTAGTTTTTGATCGAAGACCCTTGGTATTTTGGTAATAAATCGAAAGGTTATTGTAAGAATGTTGGTGTTGAGAATCAACTAAGTCGGTACTATTTAAATCGTGTAATGAGACAACATTGACGGAGAACCACAATAAGTAGAGGGGAGCTGGTGTGACTTTAATTGCTACAGAGTAGAACCGAGGATATTGGCTACGTATTTCTTATTAGCCTCCTGAAATGAATGGCAGACAGAATAATTCCAAACAGCGTGATTTATATCTATATCTAATTTATATTTATTCTTCAAAAAAGAACAATTACTGCATTTAAATTGATGTGACTTAGCTTTACAAGACTTAACATCATGAGACCCTGCACAAAGAGGACAAATTATATTATTTTTGCAAAATTTTAGCGAGTGACCAAAATTATTACACTTAAAACATCATGTGATATGCATGGAATCATATACACCGCAATTATGCAAGCCAACAACGATTTTACCATGCTCTTTTAATCGCATAAATGTGACACTATCTAGCCGCAGATCAGCCTGATAAATATTGTTATTATTTTTTATAGGCCATACTTTCGTAACAGTTAGGTCAGAGGTATTATTAAAAAAATATTTGTTTTCTGATTTCAAAATAAATTCTAAATCACTATTAGAATAATGCTGAGCTAATCCGACAATACGTAAAATTGGCATGGCTGACTTCAGTTCTCGTACATCGTAGTCTGTGGAAAGTTTTTCCGCAGTGAGATTTTCACCCAGAAACATTCAGGATGAAAAATGTGCACTCTCTGGATCGGTAGTAACGAGAATTCCCCCACCAGCTACATGTTTTACTTTATTTATTTGAATATTTTGGTCAGCTGGTTTAATGAAAGTTTTGGAGACTATAAACTAGAACCAAGCAATGCATGAGTCAGTTGTCACGAATTTAAAATCTAAATCGAAAAGACGGACATAAATCAAATCTTTAACATAGTTATGAGGAGCTATAATAAACCTCTAAAGGTTACAGTAGCATCGAACTTTTGCCTAATAAACCAACTTTATTCCTTTAATCTAATCTCATTTATTCTGACGTATTTACTTTGATTTAATGTTCGAAGCTGTAGGGTGCAACATTTTGAAATGTTTCATATTAAGATACTCCCCTTTAGATAGAAATTTTTATGAAACTTAATACTTTGCATCCACCGCATAAAAAAGTCTGAGGTATAATTCTCCTTCTAGCTAGTCGAACTTAACTGGTACATATAGTCTGGCAAGTGGATCTGAAACAGCGGCAGGAATGTGGGCCAAAATATTCGACGTTGCCATGTTTAACCTCAAAACGTAATTGTGCGGGACTTACTTTCTAATAATATGCAATATAAGATTTTTTACAATCACAAGATATAGAGGGTAAAATGTTAAGAATTATAATCTAAATAGTTATTCCATTTTGGCTTTAATACGCAATTGTTTTACCATTAAATATGGTACAATTAAATGTTTGTCCAAAAAATAGATCATGTTTAGTAAATCTGGCAATGTTACGTTACACCTCGCAGCCATTATGAACCTGAACGCTTGTGATTGGTTTCCCTCGTCGCACGTGTTTTTGTTATGAATTATTTCGACAGTTCATTGGACACCGTCTTTGCCACCTGTTTACAATGCTTGCTGCCGTTTCAAAACATTGATTACTATTGAAGGGTGGACAGTGGCGTAGGTTTTATCATTGATTTTTGGATTCCGTTTATTTTATATGTTATTTATTATTTTATTTTATTTGTGGCTATTAATTAAAAAAAACTGATATTAGTGTTGTGTAATTATACCTATAAATAGGTAGTGTAATTTTCGTAGGTTTGGAGTTTCACTGTTTTATTACTTACATGAAATACCTAATATTTAATTTTTTAGTTTGTTTTTTTATTGTCTACATATATACGAATAATAAAATTTATTATAATGAATAAATTCACTGAGGGTAAGATCCTTCATAGTCAAACGAGGGAAGTGATAGCAAACGTTTACAGGTAAGTTATAATAATTTAATTTAAAAAAAGTGAAATACATTGTGCCTCTTAAAAAAACAGTAGTTTATATTATATTTTATTGCTTTTTGTATACCAACTATGCATTCAAAATATTATTATTAGGATTTGCGATGAAGAAACTGCAAATAATTCGATGAAATTGCCTCTTAAGCGTAAGCTTGATCGCGTTTCCCTTTATACCGGAGTCTCCGTATTATCTGTGAGAAAAATTCACAAGGAAGATAAAGAAAGGCAACAAAATAACCCTGATGAAATGTTAGCCAGTCCAGGGAAAAAACGGTCACGGAAAACTGTCGTCGAAAAAGATGACTTAATAAAAATGTTAATGTAAAATTTTAAATTTGACTTTTTAACTATTTGAAAATGACTTTGACCAGATTTTACCTGGAATATAAAGTGGTTCCGACAACTAGAAAGTTGTTAAGAAACGTAAAAGAAGAGGCAAATTTTTCTTATTCCAGGGAAAGGCTTAGGCTTTTATTAAAGTCAAATGGCTTTTTTTGGCGTAAGTGTCAAAATAAGAGGAAAATTTTAATGGAGAGGCCCAATATTCTTTCCTGGAGATACAAATATCTTCGCGAAATACGAAAATATCGTGAAGAAGGCCGAAACATTATTTACTTGGACGAAACTTGGGTGGATAACGATTTGACGTTCAAGAAATGTTGACAGAGCGATACGGTTACTGGTGTTTTAAAAAATATTAGTTCAATGGGTAAGCATACAATACAAAACAGTATGTATAAGTTACAGTCATATATTTTTTTACGGGCAAGGACCCGTTAAATTTGAGAAATATATATCTTTTAAATGATATTTTAGGTCGGCTAATAATTGTTCATGCAGGTTCCGACAAGGGTTTTGTGGACAATGCCTGTTTAATATTTAAAGCCGGATTGGCCACAGGTGATTACCATGTCCAAATGAATAGGGAAAATTTTACTAGATGGCTTCTCCCAAATATACCTGCCAATTCGGTAATAGTGTTAGACAATGCTCCTTATTATTCGGTGCAGGAGGATAAAACCCCAACAAAATCTTAATAAGGTTAACTAAGAAAGGTAGCTATAACAACTTAATTAAGCCTTTTGAACTGATAAATTTTAAATATATAAATGTACCTAAATAATATGTACATACATGGTGAGCTAATGAAAACTTTCCACCCCAGTTTCTTCAGATATTTTCTTTAAAAAAAATTTTTTGATGATCGTTTTTTGACTTCAGGCGAACAAACTTATTTAGTATTTTTAATCCCTTAACTCTAACCCCCATGCGGGGGTGACTATCAACCCCAAAATCTTAAATAGGAAGGGGTGTCGAGTGATACCCTTACCATTTAAGATTTTGGGGTTGATCGTCACCCCTGCGTGGGGTTAAAGTTAAGGAGTTAAAAATACCAAATAAATTTGTCCCTTGCAGTCTAATATCGATTGGCAAAAAAAATTTTTTTTAAGAAAATGGCTGAAAAAAATGGGGTGGAATAAGGTTTATCCTGTATATTATTATGTATTACATATACTATATGTAGTCACGATGCAAGTGCCAGAAAATTTGATCTTTTCGATTTGGTTTTACGCCACAAACCACCTGGTGACCAAAAAAATTATATAGTAGATCGGATTATAAGGTCCCATGGGCATACTCCATTAAGAACACCGCCTTATTTATGCGAGTTAAACCCAATTAAATTAGCTTGGGCAAGACTCAAATTTTTAATAAGAAGTCGGAATACTACTGGCAATTTTAACATTACAACCTTAAAGGAGGTTACTGAGGATGCTGTATCCTCGATTTCCGAAAATGATTGGCAGAAATTTTGCCAGCACGTCAGAACTGTGGAGGATAAATTCTGGGAAACTGACCAAATCATGGAAGAAATCGAGCCCCTTGTCATCACAATAGGAAATGAGGACAGTGACACTAATGGCAGTAGTAGTGAAGACGATAGTGAATACGAGGCTGAAGGTAAAGAGAACGAGCTCGCTTATTTCACCAGTGAAAATAAAAACATGTTTAAGTGAAGTGTGTGAGACTTAAAAAAAATATTAACACAAATAACAGTAAACGAAAAATTAGATAAGTTATTTACCTTATATTTTTCTCAAATTACCTTACTTTTTCGGAAATACCAAAAAGAGCGAAAATTTCGCATAAAAAAACATAAAAATTCTCGTTCCTAGTTTAGCCGAACTTTTATCAATGCCAAAACGCTTATGCTGTTCGTTTTTTATAATCTATACCAGGTGGCTCATTTTAGTCGACGTTTGACTTTTGTTTTGTTTTTTTTTAACGACCTTCAAAATACAAGTACTATTGCAGTGACGTGGCCTCCTGTGACCTTAGCAACTTTTGTTTGAACTTTGTTTTTAAATTCGGCTTAGCAACAGAAATATTTGCGTGCGACCCTGTATACAGGATGTTCCACAATCAACGTCACAGGCTATAACTTTTTTATTTTTAAGTATATTTTTTTTTAAATATATTTTTAATAGCTATAGGATCACTACCCAAAATTACTTAAAAAAACTACCCCCGACAAATTCATTTTTGGGGGATGTATTTGTTGGGGGTAGTTTTTTTAAGTAATTTTGGGTAGTGGTCCTATAGCTATTATTTTTTTTTTATTTTTATAGTTAAAAATAAAAAAGTTATACATGATTGTATAACAAAAAAAACTTATTTCTAAAACCATAAAACATACAAATGAATAATTAATTAGGAAAATTTATTTTAATAAATTTTAAAATTATTTTCCTTCAATTGAATTTAAATATTTTCACATACCACACGCCACTGTCCATTTTATGAATGAAGTCGGCCATGTTGTCTCCACTACTGCATTCCCCTTACCATAGGCCGAAGTGTTTCAGATCCGTCTGCCACACTGTACTAATAACTTATATCTCGCAAAGTCCAAGTCTTTCTGATTCCGACCCATAAGACCTAACATAAATTATTATATGTAAAGCGTAAAAGCATTTAATTCTTAACTGTTACTAGGGCTTTTTATAAGTAAGTGTAGGTAAGAATATATTTTTAATACAAGATATATAATAGCAAGTGTTTTAAACTTCTAAATATTTCAAAAATTAAATAAAGTTTATAACTATTTATTTGTTACTTTATCATTTACATACATATATTTATTCCTTTATTTAATTATTGGTGCCAATAAAAATTAATAAATAAAAAAAAATACCGTCGTAATGTTATGTTGACACCAAGCTATATTCTTTAACATAATAAAATGAGTTCGAAAATTTACCTGGGGCTATAGTTACGAATACGTACAGAGTTTGGTATTTTAGTTAACAACGTTGAATTTAATTTAAGTTGCATATTAATAACTTTTCTTTCGAGGTAGCGGCTATTTACTCTTAAAAATCATAATAAGAACATTTTTGGAAATGTAATGGAGTTGAAAATTAACTAATTTAAAAATCTACATTGTTAACAAGATTTATAAAAATTATTTGGCACCACCAGATTTCCTTTAGATTTGTTTCCTTTTAGACTGGGCGTCGTCTAGACCTAGTGAGTAAACATCCACTAAATCGTGAATTTAGTTAAAGTAGCTTATGTAAAAATCTTATCCGTTATACTATAAAAATAAGATTGTATTTCAATACTGAGATATCTTATAATTTAATTGCTTTTAAGTTTCTGCTTTGTAAGTCTTAAATTTTGGGTTTTATGGTTATTGACAAAAATAAATAAAACAAATAGTTACAGTTCACAACGTATAATAACTGGCTACACATGTTTCGCTTTAGATAGAGCATCATCAAAACAAAATCAAGTCTAAACAAAATATGCTAAAAAATTTTTAAAAGCCATATCACAACAAAAATATTTAGTGGCAGCTTCCATGTTTGCCTCAATATTTTTTTGCCTGCTTTCTTCGGCTATCAGTCTCTGCGCCTCAGTGTCAAATGGATCCGCATTTATCATTCTCAGTCTTTGTTGCTCCCTGTCCTGTCTTGCTTGAACTTGTTCCCTCAGTACTGAGGCGAAGGTATCAATATTTCCACTCAGCAGAGCATCAGCTAATCTAGGATTATTCTGTTTCAATAAGGCTAACTGGTCAGGGTTAGCAAGAAACATGTCTCGGATTAAGACAGGATCATCCTCACTGGGTCTGTTGGTTGTATTTGCCGGTCTCATGCTGTTTGGGACTTGTATACTACTGAAGTCAAAGCTAGAAACAGAGGCATTCTGCTCAATATTACTCTGAGATCTGGAAAGAATATGTTGTAAACAAACCACATTTCCATCACCAATTCCATGATCTTTAAGAGACTTTTTGTTGTTCATTAAAGGCATCCCATTAAATGCAATAACTATTTCAGTCGCAGGGAAACTCGACTCAATCTCACAAAATGCCTTGAAGTTTTCCAATTCCAAATCTTCAGAAACATCGAGTACAAATATGAAGTCAGTAAGTGTGGTCACTGTTACCTTCATTTTGATTTAAAAGTGCTTTTTAATGTACGCGAGGTTTAAATAATTAAAAATATTTAGGTTATCATTATAAAAATAAAAACGAAAAATTAAAAAAGGAAAACGCAAAAAGCCAGTGTAAACGTCGAGCGAAAGGCAGAATGAATCAAATACAAGCAAGCTTATTGAACAAACCAGCTTCAAGACAAAATTGCAGAAAATATGTCCAGGGTAGACACAAACAGAAAGCTAAACTTATACAAAGAAATTCTTATTGCAACCTAAGGCAATTAGCCAATCGTAATTCCCATAAATGGTCCATATTTTGGGTTTTTCTTTGTCGTGCTTCTTTAAACAGAGTGTCTGTTATACTCTCTCGACTCATCGAGAATCGAATCCGATACCGCAAGATTTGAAGTATGAGTGTAAAACTTTTGCTCTGTCTAGTCTTAATACTGAATGACTTAAATATCATCAAAAATTATCCAATGTGAGGTGAAGATTTTTACTATACATAATGGTAGGAAAAGGATAAAAAATACTAAACTAAAATGTTAAAAAATAAAAAAAAAACTAAAATAGATGCTAACAGAGAACACTGCTTAAGATTGCGTAACATGTTTTTAAAAATGTCCGTCAGGAATTTGAACATCGTCTATATCATTGTTTGACCAAAAACGGGCAACATTTTGAACACTTATTGAAATAAAAACTGATATTTTCATGTTTTTGTTTTCTATCTGAACAAATTAAGATAAACAAATATTTTTCTAATTTTCTCGAAAACGAATCGACCGATTTAAAAAAATCAAACGTCAAAATAAAAGACTTCAAAAAACCTTTTAAACAAGCTATTACTCGATACCCCTTGCCATTTAAAATTTTTAAGGGGATGACCCTGGGGGGCAGAGGGTGAAAGCGGGTGAAGTAATTTTAGGTTAGAAAGTTGTCCCCCTTGATAAACCTTTTGACGTATTTCGGCGTTTTTTTTTAACAGTGGTTTTCGATAAATCCGTGGTGGGAAGTTTTCAAATGAACACCCTGTATGTAACAAGTGCAAAAAGTATGTATTTATTGCACAAAGCATAAAGTTTCAGAAATTTCCTATTTTTGAAAACCTTTCTATTTTTGGCACTTTTTATTTATTTACTATTTACTTTTAAAATTTTTAATATCTAAACTATGCATTGTTCAATAATTGTTGTAAAATTTGTAAGAAGTATAATTTTTACTTTTCGCTCTTTGGAATGGAATCAGTCTATTTTACCTACATTATACAGGAAATAATTTTTAAGCCTTTTTTAATGGTGACAAAACAACACTACACTTTCGCTAAAAAAAGCGTCGAAGCACGTCAACTGAGAAATGGATACAGGTTTCCAAATGCATTATTAGTTCTTTGACAAGTGGTATAGTATTTTTTTTTACAATTTTAGTGTGTTTTTTATTAACGTCAAAAATACAAAACGAAAAAGTTACATTAATGAATTATTTTTTTTTAATTTATCCACATAAGCGTTTTGGGTTTTAGAGTAATTATAGTGTGTCAGGATAGGTGAATTCATAGATATAGATGACACATAATTCCCTAGTTCCAGTCTTCTATTTATTAAAAAATAGATCTAAGATATATTTTTCAAGAAACTAGAGATTTTACAGTTGAAACTACACTAAACCTACCAAGATCGGAATTTGCTTAAAATATTGCAGGAGACCACATTTCTTATAGAGAAGACTAATGTACCACATAAATATATGAATATTAATTTTGTATTTTTTTTTTCAAATTCTGTTACATATTTATATATTTAATTGATTAAAGTTGATTTTCTTAATTATTTATTTTAAAATAATTTATAAACCGTTAAACTCTAGCTCGAGCTGCTAGTGAAGGTGCTTCGTTATTTCTGAGGTTGTGTTCCTCACCTTAATTATCATCACCATTTAATGCCATATTACCACTTTTATTAATTTTTGTAATATTGCAGAACATTTAAAAATAATGGAAACTTTTTCGAATATATAAAATAGAGTTTTTAGGTCACCAGTTATCATCGGAGGCTGTAAAACCTTTACCCTAATATTTCCAAGTTGTTAACAATTTTCGTGCATTTAAAACTATTGGTGAAATTCGAAGTTTCTTAGGATTAAAACTTGTTGGTAAATGGATGCCAAATCCTGCTACTCTTACAGAACCGTTGAGGAAAATACTGCGCTTAAAATTAGACAAACATGCAAATATTAAAAAATTTTGGAAAGTTGATCATGAAAAATCCTTTATTATCTTGAAACAAAATAAATTTACTAAATAATAGAACCTTAGGGTATTATAATCCAAAAGACATAACACAAGTAATTGCAGATACAAGCCCAGTAGGTTTGGGAGCGGTATTACTGCAATATATAACGGCCTTAGAATAATTGCCTATGGAAACGAAAGTCTTACTGACTGTGAAAAACGATATTGCCAAATGGAAAAGGAGGCTCTAGCATTAGTATAGTAATTGAAACATTTTAGCATATTTACTCGAGGTAATATTTGGGAAAAAATCTAAATCTTGCGCTGGAATAGAGCGTTGAGTAATTCGACTTTAGTCATTTGATTTTGATGTAATTTACCAACCAGGAAAAACCAATATTGCTGATATATTGTCCAGACTGTGCATGCCGCAATAAAATATCACATGATTAAATAATGAAATAATCGTTCATCAAATAGTTGAATACTCCAGACACAAAGCATTAACACTAAGAGAAATTGATGAACAATCTTTAGACGACGTGGAAATTCAGAAAGTCAAAGTAGGAATACATCAAAATAATTGGGATCGAACCGTTTTAAATTATAAAGTTTTTCATACAGAGCTTTGTTTTTACAAATATATTCTGTTCTATTACAAGGAAATAAAATTGTAGTACCTGTTAAACTTAGAAATCCAGTATTAAGAGATGCACATGAAGGGCATCCAGGAATGGTAGCAATGAAGCAACGTCTGCGAACTAAAGTCTGGTGGTCGAAAATAGATTATGACGCTGAAAATATGGATAAAACTTGTCATTGTTGCACTTTGGTTTTCGCGCCAACTTTGCCAGAACCAATGAAAAGAAGAGAATTGCCTTCAGCACCATGGGTAGAAGTAGCGATCGATTTTATGGGTTCTTTGCCGAGGGGTGAGATTACCTATTTATTATCGTAGACTACTTTAGCAGATATAAAGAAATTAACATCATGCGAAATATAACTACAATAAACACTACAAAAGTCTTGGAAGAAATTTTCTATAGACTGGGTTTTCCCCTTCCGATTACGGGCAATAATAATTGTAATAATATATTGGCTCCAGCAAAAGGGAGAGGTAGAAAGACAAAATAAGGATATACTTAAAAGTTTAAAAATTAGCCAAGCCACTAAATCAAATTGAAAACAAGACATGCTGAACAATATGATCATGTGTAAAAGTACCCCACATTCTGTGGCAGGCAAAACACCTTCAGAATTATTTTTTAACAGGCAATTTAGAGATAAAATACCCAGAATTCAAACACATAATATATCCCATAATATATTTTTGGATAAAGAAGTTAGAGACAAAAATCTGATGGGAAAAGAAAAAGAGTATAATGACAAAAAACGGAGAGCAGAAAAACGTAATATAAACATTGCAGACAAAGTGGTTGAAAAAATTATAATAAAAGAAAATAAAACATCCCCTACATTTGACTCTACACCACATGAAGTAATCGCAAGGAAAAATAGTGACATACTGGTCAGAGACAAAACAGGACAAGATTACAGACGAAACACTGTACATTTAAAAAAAGTGGTTGACCAATGGTGTAAATTAATAGTTAAGAATTGTTTGTTATAAAGTTTATTTTAATACATATATATCTTAAATACCGTTTATTGTAATTTTCAATTAATTTCATTATATTTTAATAGATTACCTTTATAATTATTATTAAAGTAGGTGTTTTGTTGTATTTTCGATTATGTTTATATACAAATATTGTAATGGACTTATATTGCAAATAATTAAATTTTTCACATAATTTTAAGATTTAATATAATCTAGTTATTATTGATAGCCCACTATTAAAGGTTGATATTGAATTTAGCACATTTCGTAATATTTATAGTTATTACATTGCTTAAATATTACAACTACATAGATATACAGGGTGTTCATTTGAAAACTTCCCACCACGGATTTATCGAAAACCACTGTTTAAAAAAAACACCGAAATACGTCAAAAGGTTTGTCAAGGGGGACAACTTATTAACCTAAAATTACTTTACCCCCCTTTCACCTTCTGCCCCCCAGGGTCATCCCTATTTCTGGGCAACATTTTGAACACCTATGGAAATAAAAACTAATATTTTCATGTTTTTGTTTTCTATCTGAATAAATTATGATAAACAAAGATTTTTCTAATTTTCTCGAAAACGAATCGACCGATTTAAAAAAATCAAACGTCAAAATAAAAGACTTCGAAAGACCTTTTAAACAAGCTATTATTCGATACCCCTTGTTATTTAAAATTTTTAAGGGGATAACCCTGGGGGGCAATGGGTGAAAGGGGGTGAACTAATTTTAGGTTAGAAAGTTGTCCCCCTTGACAAACCTTTTGACGTAATTCGGCGTTTTTTTTTAAACAGTGGTTTTTCGATAAATCCGTGGTGGGAAGTTTTTAAATGAACACCCTATATATAAATTTATATGCAGAGTTACGGCTTAAATTATTTACTGTAAGACTCGATTTAAAATTATGTAAAGAAAGGGATGTAGTACAAAAGCATTCAAAGTCCTAAAAAAGAAATAAATCTAAATAGTGTAAACTATAACTTAGAATGATGAAATACTGTTCAGTACCCCAAATATTTGTACCTGCTGGGGATTGTTGTAAGGTATTCGAGATATAGTAAGTGAGTAAACATCGCCGTAGGGTCTTATTTCGAATATACCAAAGGATTAAATAATTTTAAAGCCTTATAACACGAAGATATTATAATATCAAAGCGTGATTAGCTGGAGTTGAGGAGATGATTGATAAAAGAACTTGGTTAAAGGATGGTTGATATAAAATGAAAGGACTTTATGTATTCCTTCAGCGTATTTCATCGTGCTAAAACCAGTCAGAATGAGTAAAGGTGTATGTTGAAGTTCGCAGAAATATTGTAGCGACATATTTCGCTTGTCATAACAAATAGGACGATGAGATATAATATACAGTACTTTTATTTCAAAACGAACCATCATTAATACCTACTTAAAGAAAAAAAAACTGGTCAATCCTTTAATTTTCATTTTTTTGCTAGTGTTGAATAGACATTTTAATGCTGCTTACAATGATGAGGTTTCCCATTTAGTGTATCAAACAAAGGTTAGCTGGAGGTGAGGAGGTGATTAACAGAACTTTGAGTAAAAACAAAATTTGAAAATTGAGTGCCCAGCTCTCACCGATTTTGACTGATGGTAATGGAAGAGGTGCGTTGCACATTTACCAAGAACGCTTTCCGCAGCGCTTCTTAACAAGTCGAGGACTATTTGCAACATTCAAGATACCTACATTCGAGATTTGGAGAGACTGAATTATCACGAGTAAAATTTGTTATTCATCCAGATTATTCATGGCAATGAAACATTGCCATGAATATGATATAATATATATAATATATGATATATAATTTGTGGAAGCCTCATAATGTGGGCGGAAAAGCACGCACAGTGCATGTACAAGCATGGAAGAGGAAATCTTAGCGCAAATTGACAAATTTCCTTCCATAAGTAACCAAGCTGTAGCGCACTCGTTGCGAATAAACCATGTTCGGGTATATGAGGTTTGACACGAACACAGAAAAGCCAGGCATATCAGGGAAGGGTGATTGGCAGGAGCGGTGAGGTTTAAATAGAGGAAGAGTTATTACAAAGGATTGTTACAGCTGCTGCTGAAATTCAGGAAATTGTGGAAGCTTTTTAACGTGTGCAGAAGGAAATGGCACCACGCTGTCACGCTTGCAATGAAGCAGGTGGTCAAAATTTGGAACATCTTTTAAATTAAATTTATTTTTTTAATAAACTCTTCTAAATATTCCTTGTCATTTACCAACACGGTTTCAGGTACAAACCTGTTTCTCCGTGTCAGAGGTTGGATACCACTGCACAGACCTTAATGCGCTATTATCACTGAACGCCTATGGGTTAATAAGTAAAAAGCATTTGTTTTGGCGAAATCTACTCATGCTTATATTTTGGCACAATAGTTTCGGAACAACTGTATATATCGAGTGACACAGGAAAAAGGGTACACTTAATAATTCTTTTACTCTTTAAGATAAACAAATGACATTTATAGATTAATGTGATTGTTATAAGAGCATGTTTTGACATATTCAGTTATTTTAATAACGTATCACTTCCTGTTTAATCAAAAATGACATTAACCTTAATATTTTAAATGAGACTCTTGGTATACTATTACGTATTTCGATAGAAAATAATATTTTGAGAACAATGATGTTGCATTTGCTACTTTTTGTGTTAAATTTTATAATAGGGTGCCATGAATGAGTTAAAAGTTTTAATTTTCAAGTAATCACGCAAAAATAAATTTTATTGCATTTTATGACTTAAATCTTTTACTAAGTTAATATTTACGTATATTGGCAATAAATAAAATGGGTATAAAATCGTTATCTATTTCCTTATTCCTGTTATTCGAAATCTCGAAAATTGCTTGTCGTTTTTACAGCAATTTAATTTTATCGCTGAATATTTATAAAAGGAAATTAGTATAAATATTAATACTTATAGTTTTAAATATAAATCATGAGATCTAAAATAAAATAATTAGTAGTGTTACGTATATAAAACTAAAATAGTTAATACTAACTTTATTTATTTTGTTTATAAGTATGCCAATAAAAATAGATATACTTTTGCGGATGTCATAAGCCCATATAATTTTATGCGTAACATACAATTTTTGAAATAATAATCCAGATATATCAAATATTGGGAATATATATGTGAACAAATGCTTTATTGTTATAATTTTTAAAGCATTTTGGAAATAAAAAGGAAAATTCATATGATCCTTAATGCAAGTATTACCTTAGACTTAACCGTTTTTTCGGTGGATTGTTCGGCAAATAAAAGTAGTTTGTATTTATTATATTTCGTCTTATTGTTAGCAGTTATATTAAAAATTGTGCTTATACAACACTTCTTAAAAACTTGTTCTTTTAACTTTATTTTTATAAGTGGAGATGAAACTCATAAAATCGAATTCATCTACTTTTGTGAAAAAGTTTAAATCTTTTTTAAGCTTTATTAATTAAAAGATATGGTGTGGACTTTTTCTTTATGTATTATCGCGTCTTATTAAGAGCTATTTTTTAGATAGAGAACAATGGGTAAGCATAGATGGTTTATGTCGAATTAAACGTGATTTGGTCTGTTTTCATTTAAAATATGTTTCACTAAAACTATGATAAAATACTGATCAGACTAAAAACGCATGGAAATTTCTAGTTGTATAATATTTCTTTTTTTTCTTAATGACCAAATATTTGCACTCGTAATCGTTTTTGAAGGATTATTGCAATGAAACAAATTTTCTATCGTAACATTCTTAAAATAAAGATATGGATTATTCTAATTATGCTTACTTTCATTAGAAATTGCTTAACAGAATAATAAAAACATCACAAATACACCAAAAATGCCCCCTCCTGCTAATTCAGGACATAGGTATTCCAGAATTTCTCACACAAATGAATAGAGTACAGGGTGTCCTGTTTCCTTCAAACCAACAAACAAAGTGAGGGCGAAAGTGATATGTGCGTACTCGCCTCATTTTGGTGTTCCCCGGATCGTCGTTCTGCTGATTAATGAGATCGAAAACACAAATTCTATAACGAGAAGAAAAATAGCGTTGCTGTAACGGTTTAAAATTACTGTTACATTAAGTGCTATTTTTAAACAAAAATCTCTTATTTTTACCCAATAAGCTTCAAGAATTCTTATATTGACTTTCACAAACATTTTATGAATGTCAATATAAATAAGCTAATAATTTAATTTTAACTAACCTAAATGGTGCTTTCTAAATACTTGTAGTGCGGCTTAGTTTTGTGTGGATCAAGAGCGGATCCTATTTGATACTGTTATTCTTATTTCAAGATAATACACTGTTAAATTAATACTCAATGATGTTACTTGCTAAATTTCATTCATGTAATGTAATGTAGTGCAATGGGGCCTAACTCAGGATGGCCTTTTGCACTGCAACCGATGTTAATCTATTGTACTGCCCTGTCCCTATCTATTCAATGTGTTCAAAACAGGATTAGCTCCTTCAGTGAGAGCGTCAGCAGATTCTCTCCCCTTAGCATATATGTGTGTAGAATCCTGTGTCTCTGTGGCCCAGTGCTCCACAATTTGCAGTTACGTGTTTCATCGACTTCTCTTCCTCACCGCAGAATCTGCCGTTATCTGTGTCGGATAAGCCTATTCTGTATAGGTGGCCATTGAGGGTGTGATGGCCTGTGAGCGCCTCTACCAGCGTTCGTAGGCTTTTCCTGGCCCATCTTGGAGCTAGATCCGCCCCATTCACCGTCGAAACTCAGGAACTTTTTAGAGTAAACCAACTCATTGGTGTCATTCCAATGTCGCGTCATCCATAATAGAAGAGTTTCTCATCCTTAAGAAACACTTTCCATTATAGGGGCGCATACTTTATATAGTGATTCTATTTACAGGATGAATGTCAAACTTTAAATTAATTCCTTGCAGTAATAATATTTAATAATTTTTTTAACTTATACCTCTATTCAAGCCTTTAAGTACATAAAAGTATGAAAGTATACAGAACATAAAAGTGTTATGCGCCCCAAAATTCCCAGTTTTTATTTAGATCAAAATTCTTATATCTTTGTGCTTATTTGACTGGACTATCAACAGTAGAAATAAAGCTTGTACGTGTTTTTAAAATCTCGCCAGAGTTTCTAATTTTCCGTATATCTGATGCCATTAATAACGACATTTATTCCCCTCCGCTACTACTTATGAAAGTGCCGCAATAAATCTCGTATTTTGGGTAAAAGCGAGGAACAATTTTCCTTCTGATTCTCGCAAGAGAAATTTATGAAAGAAAAGAAAACCCTAATTTCATTTATTGCCTATAGCAGTAGTAACTTTTTTTATGAAAACAAAAAGCAAAAAGAATAAGCGGATTTTTTAAAGAAATATGTGTATAAAATAAATGTTATTGTATGTTTTAATTTTGTTACATTATTAGATAGTATTAAATAAAATTTTACTTCATTTTGTTATTTTGCTGTCAAAAAAAAGTTAATTATATTATGTACTCAATTGCAAAATTAGCTTAATTTTGAAAAGGAATTAACGAAAGAGTTAGGAGATAATGGTTGACAATGGTAGCGCTTTTAGAGTCACCTGACTATCGCTGTAGATTTTAATGGTTCTGTTTTCAAATTGCATTTGGTTAAGCAATATTAAACAGATTTCAATGACATGTATTTCCGCTTAAAACATTGTTGAATGTTTCCCAAAGCAGGTAGATATTTCTGTCCTTAGGTTAGTGCAATATATTCCATCTCCTACACCAAAATTGGATTTGGAGCCGTCTAAATATACTCGGATAACCGATTTTCCTAGTTCCATCCGTTTCTGATCCCAGTACACTCGGTCTGGTATGTTGACCGAGTATGAACTTGAGTTTAATATTTTTCTTGGAATTAGGTCTAATGGCATACTAAGTGTACTGTGATTGCACACCTTCTCAACCAGTTCAGTTCATTCTGTCCAGATTTTGTTTACCTAGATGCCATTCATGACATAGTGCAAGCTGTAAGTAGTTTTTATGATTTCTCCCTGCAGGTATATGTGCAAAGGGGTCAGTCCCAGTAGTAGTTCTTTGCCTCCGTCATGAGCAAGCAGGCCTGCATTTGAATTTGCTGTTAAATTTGGTTTTGGTCAGTTGTTGCTTTGACTCACTACACCACAGAGCCGTAGGATATCGTAGGTCTGATGACCTGTGTGTATAACCATTGCATGTATTTTGGGTTCATTCCCCAGGATTTGCCGCATATCCTGCGATACTTCTATAGGGACAGTTTTGCTTTTTTTATTGTTTTGTCAAGATGCGAGTTCCATTTAAGCGTCGTATCTAAAGTTACCACAAGATATTTCGCATCCGTTCGCATGCATTTGATGGTTCTACTCCTCAAGATTGTTGGTTTGAGTTCGCCCCTATTTTTTTTCTGGTGAATGGCACTATTACTATTTTTTGCAGATTAATGGACATTTCTTCTATCTCTCGCACCATCTAACAATAATGTTCAGCATTTCTTATAGTACTGTTAAGATTACTTTCTTATCTTTTCCTTTTAACAAGGTCACCAGCTTGAACTTCAACTTTCCACTGTCGAATTATGGCCAATAGGTCATTAATAATTAGCGACCACAATAGAGGCGATAGTACTCCTCCTTGCTCGCAACCCCGCGCGTCCATAATGTGCACACGTTTGTCCTGTAAAATGATCGTTATTCTCCTATCACTTAGCATAGCTTTGATCTAGTTCCAGATAAGAAATCTGACTCCCCTTGCTGCTGTCGATTCATAGAGATAGTGTATTGTTGAAGGTCCCTTCTATGTCTAAGAAGGCTGCAACTGTCACTTCCTTTTGCTTCAGCGAGTTACTGGTGTTCGTTATTGCAAGATTATTGAAAGCGAGGTCTGTTAATTTACCTGCCTGGTAGGCGTATTGCTGGAGCGGCCCTTTCTCGAGCGCTACTTCTGTGATATGTCTTTCAATAATCTTTTATAGGGTCTTCAATAGAAAGGATGTCGGACTTATTGGCCTGCGCGAAGATGCCTTGGCAATTGGTCGCCCGACTTTCGGTATATATATTACTTTGGTAGCTTTACAGCACGTTGGAATGCTAGACTCCCTATTCTAGACTGGCTCTAAGTAGTGCTAACAGGTGGGTTAGTTAGGTACTGCTAACCAGCTCAACTTGAAGAAGTGTCGAATAGATTAATAGCACCTTTGTGTGATGCAGATGATGAAATTACGGTTCTGATTAAAATGCAGTTTTCTTTAGATGGTCGCCGGGGTTTTGGCCCAGCGTTTTCTCCAAAGTGATGAAGCAATTCGAATTTGGAAAAGTATTTTTAATAATAAAAGTCTTGGAAGCCATTCAACTAATTTATTTAGAATAACAACCCGATTAACAACCAAAAATACACACGAGCCAAAAAATATATTTTATTTTTTTTAACCTATATTTTTAAATCCTTAAGCCTCAGACACACAATTAACAAGTATGGCTTTTTCCATTTGTAATAGTGGTTGAAGGTGTTTAGTGTGCTTTAACATCCCCCCTCGCTAAATACCTTCAACCCCAAAAGAACCTTAAATCTATTAAAAAATACATTAGGCAAACCCTTAGTTAAAATATCTGCTTGTTGATCTTCGCTACTAACGTAAATTACAGATATTATACCCTTATTATAATAGTCACACACAAACTTAAACTTAAGATCAATATGTTTGACTCTCTTGTTATTTGAAGGATTTTTAACAAGGGCTATACAACCTTGATTATCTTCAAAAAATGTTACATTACGAAAATTAAAACCTAAATCTTAAAATAGTTTCTTTAACCAAAGTCCATCACATACAGCAGAGCAAAGTGCTACTAACTCAGCTTCTGTAGTTGACAAAGTAACACAGTTTTGTTTTCTAGTAACCCACATCAATGTATTACCGAACACTTTAAAAGTATATCCCGTCACTGATTTTCTATCACTTTTATCGCTTCCCCAATCCACAAAACAACATAGAGTTTTATCACTTTCATTTCTTTTATATTCTAACCCTATATTTGTGGTACCTTTTAAGTATCTTAACACTCTCTTTAAATTAATCCATACCTGCTCAGATGCTTTGTCTTGAAAACGACTAAAATAATTAACACAAAAGGAAATGTCAGGTCTACTACCCAGCATCAAGTACATAAGACATCCTACTAACTCTCGGATAGGCTTCTTAGTATTATCAGCTTTAGCATTATTGTTACAAATACTAATGTTTAACTTAGGATCGATTGGCAAATTTAAAACTTTGCAATCATGCATATTAAATTTTCTCAAAATTTTATCAATGTACTTTGACTGATGAATAGAAAGAAAGAAAGAAAGAAAGAAAGAAAATGTGCTATATTACGTAAGACAACAAAATCTTGTGTACACGCATCCTAAAAACTGAAAAATTCCAAATTCACTTTAAATTTTAAACAAACATAACTTCTAAAACACTTTACCATAAAATTTACACACATTACCAAAATTAATCATAACAAAACAGATTGAGAAAAAAAGCATCTTTTTGATAAATTTCATTAAAAAATAAGTAAAGCTGTCAATAAAACAGAATTTAGAAAAAGTAAATTACATTATTTAACAGGAAACAAAACTAAAACACTAAAATGATGTCAGAGCACAGGTTAAAAGGTATCATTAAAAAAATCGTCAAGGCTATAATATGCCCTGGATAATAAAAGTGATTTTAATTCCTTTTTGAATTTCTTAACTTCTAAAATTTGTCTGATACATAGAGGAACATGGTTGTAAATTTTTTTGCTGAGGTATATAAGTGAGTTCTTCGTGAGGGAGGATGTAGGGATTGGTAAGGGAAAATCGTTAACCTGGCGAGTCATATGACCAGTGTTAGAGGGAGGTTTAGGACATTTATGAATAAGAGTAGCTGTTTCTAAGATAAAAAGAGAAAAAAGAGTTAGGATTTTTTGAGATATAAAGAGAGGTTTACAAGAATCTCTTAACCCAGCGGAACATAGGTATCTAACTGCCTTTTTTTGAATCACAAAAATTATGTTTAATAATCCCTTGTTGCTTAAACCCCAAAAAGGCAAGCCATAAGGAAGGTGGGACTCGATAAGAGAAAAGTACACTGAACGCGCAACTACCCCTCCCAGCTCATGCCCCGCCATTCTTACTGCAAAGCATCCAGAGGATAATTTTGATGCAAGATTTAGGATATGATCTTCGAAGCGAAGGCGACCATCAATGGTAATACCAAGGAACTTACAGCTTTCTTTGTTTTGCAAGGGGGAGTTTTCACTAAACATAAGGCCCTGAACGCCACACTTAAATCCCATAATAAAGGTTTTGCCCACATTAAATACAAGCCTGTTTGCAGCACACCACTCCGATAAAATCTTAAGATCCTTAAATAAAGAACCTGGGCTCTAACATTATCAGAATCTCTATGATTCCATAAAATGGTGGTATCATCAGCAAACTGAACCACTTTGCCCTGCAGTTTTAATGAACCCAAATCATTTACATAGAGCAAAAATAATAGTGGTCCTAACACTGAACCCTGAGGTACTCCAGTTTTAAGGGATCTGGAATCGGATAAACATCCAGATACTGTAACTCTTTGGGTACGATTAGACAGATAGGATTCCAGTCATTGCGATGCCACACCTCTAAAGCCATAATTATTGAGCTTAGACAGCAGTATTCCATGATCTACACAATCAACTGCCTTGGATAAATCGCAAAACACTGCCGCCGCGGACTTTCCAGAATTTAAGGACACATAGACACTCTCCAAAAAGCCGAAAACAGCGTCATGAGTCCCTTTTCCCGTTTGAAATCCAAACTGATTTGCAGATAAAATGCAATTATGTTGCAAAAAAGATAAAATTCTGATTTTTGCAAGTTTTTCAACTATCTTGGAGAGGGTAGATAATATAGAAATTGGACGAAAATTACAAGGCTCACTCACATCTCCACCCTTATAAAGAGGGATAACCACTGCCTCCTTCAAACATGCTGGAAAGATGCCATTATGAAAGGAATTGTTTATGGCAGAAGCTAAGGCATTCAATGCTGAGTCAGGCAAAAGGAGTAGTAATTTTGATGATATTCCATCAGCTCCAGCTGATTTATGGTTTTTTAAGCTTTTAATTGCATCTCTAACATCAGTAAGGCTAACAGGATAAAAGAAAAAAGAATTTTGAACTGACACTTGTTGAATATAATGCAAAGGATCAAAAGAGAGTATTCACATCCTTGAGCAATAAATGAGGAATATTACAGTAATAATCATTTAAACTATTTGGTCTTACTTCTGGTTCTGAAACTTTCTTGTGAGAATGCCTGAAGTCATTTATAATTGACCAACATTCTCTCTGCCTATTTGAGGACATATTCAAGCGGTCACTATAATATTTAACCTTAGCTGCTTTTATCGTCTTTCTATATAGACTACGATATTTCTGATGATAAAGAATAAAGTTTGCATTAGTTGTAAACTTGCACAGCTTAGCCAAAAAACGGAGGTTTTTAGCTGAAGTTCTGAGGCCTGCTGTGACCCATGGTTTTCTATTTTTCATTTTAAGCCTCTTTTTAGGAAAACACTGATTGATCTTGTCACATAGCACATGAAATAACAAAGTAAACGGGTCAGGAGCCATTTCAACTGCATTCCAATTAACCAAAGCTGCAGTAGAAGAAAAAGCATTAAAATTTGCTCTGCTGAAAATTCTTCCTATATAATGAGATAAAGGAAATACAGTGTTGCATGGAATCCTAGCGAGAATGGCTTCATGGTCAGAAATACCAGATGAGAGTACTCTACATGACACATCATTTAAATATATAAATTCTCTTTGTCACGATCATACAAAATTTCCAATCCTAAAAAATCCTTTAAAAATCCCCTATCTTTTATAACAAATTTATTCACTAGTTGATCTTTAATTTTATTTAATAATATTAAATCCTTTCCTGTTAAAATCATATCATCAACGTATATTAGTAAATGTATAGGTTTAGACTTATACTTTAAAAATGTAAAGACAGTAATCGCTTTCTGATCTGTAAAATCCAATAGTCAATAGGAAATTGTTAATTTCATCGTTCCAACATCTGGATGATTGACGTAACCCGTATAGCGATTTATTTAATTTTAAAACTTTAGAGTTTACTGCTTTAGTCCCTTCAGGAAAATAAATATATACATCATCAGTTAAATATGCATTTAAAAACGCTGACTTCACATCTAGCTGTAAAAAATAAAATTGGTTTTGATTGCCTGTTAACAAAAGCGCTCTTATTGTAACCAATGTTGCAACTGGTGAGTATAAATCAATATAATTTTCATCTATTTCTTGAGCAAACCCTCTGACAACTAATCTTGCCTTGTACTTGTCTTCTTCTTTATCTTCCAGAATTTTATGTGTAAATAGCCACTTTGTGTCGAGAATATTAATGTCTTTTGGTTCTTCCACCTCTTTCCATGTGTTATTATCTTCTATTGACTTAAGCTCTCTCGCTACTGCATTAAACCACTTATCTTTGTCCTTCCTGTTTTCTATATCTGTATATGAATTTGGTGTATTTTCTATGAAAGCATTGGCATCAAAAGCCATATACAACTCATATTCTTCATATTTCTTTGGTATTCTTACAGATCTTTTATGTTGTCTATTATCCTCTGTGTTGTCATAATTTTAATTTGCCTCATTTCTTTCTTGATAATTATACTCATATTCGTCTGAATCATGGTATTTTGTTATCTCTATCATTTTGTCTGTTCTATTTTCTCTTTTGTTGTCTTGTTTTTCATTGCTTTGTAATTCATCTTGAATTCCTTCATTACCATTCACATTTAATATTAGTTGTTCCTTTTTAAAATAAAAAACTATTTTCATCAAATTCTACATCCCTACTAATAACTAATTTTTGTCTATCTAAGCTCCAAATTCTATAACCTGTAGGTGCATAACCTAACATGACACATTTTTCTGTCTTGAAATCAAACTTAGTCCTTAACTCCTTCAGAATATGCCCATATGCTGTACAACCAAATATTTTAAAGTTACTTATATTTGGTTTGACACCATTCCACATTTCGCATGGAGTGACATTACCTAAGTTGATAAACCTCTATTCATTACATAATTGCAATAAAATGTTGCTTCACCCCAAAATTCCTTAAATAACCCTGAATCTGCTAAAATAGCCCTAGCTCTCTCTACAAACTTCTATTTTTCCTTTCAGCTTTTCCATTCTGTTGTGGGGTATAAGGACAAGTATGATCTAAAATTACCCCTTGTTCTTTATAATATTCCACAATTTCCTTTGAACTATACTCCCACCATTATCACATCTTAACTTTGCTACTTTATTATTTAAAAACTTACTCTCAACCCACCTTTTGTATTCTTTAAACTTCTAAAAAACCTCATCTTTACACTTTATTAAATAGACCACTGTAAAGTTGGAAAAATCATCGATAAATGTAACAAAATACTTGAAGCCATCATGTGTCTCTGGTGTAATAGGCCCAAACACATCTGAATGTATAATCTCTAATAACCTACTACTCTTTGTTCTCACCCCAAATGGAAATCGAGTCATTTTCCCTTCAAGACAAGGCTCACAAAATTCTACCTTTTGACAAACTATTTCTTTAATTATACCAGTAACCATTTGTTTGTTTATTATTTCTTTAAGACCAGAAAATCCTATATGGGCATATCTTCTGTGCCATTTCATAAAATTAGAGTCAATACTTTCCACATTAAGACACTCAGATGGCTTTATTACTTTAAAAGAAATCTCATACAAGTTTTTCCTATACCCTGTTGCTATTATTTCACTCTTATAATTCTTAAGTATAACCTTAGCATTTTCAAAAATTACTGACACATTATTACTTTCTAATTTTTTCACCGACAGTAAATTTTTTCTTAACGGTGGTACATAAAAAACATTCTTGATATTACATTTTACATTTTCTGTGCAACTCAAAACAGAAATGTTTCCTATGCCTATTGCCTCTAGATAAGTATTATTCTTAGCTACAGCGAGTTTAATAGGTGTTTTTAATATTAATAAATCAGAAAAATTATGTTTGTTGCTTACCATATGGTCCGTGCACCCTGAGTCTACATAAAAATGCAACTTGTCAACATCACTTAACCCAGATTCCTCTTTACCTCTGTCAACCATAAAACTAACTGCTTTTTGGTTTTCTTCCACATTTGCTGCCTCGTTTGATTGATGGTCACCTCTTGAAATATCCTTATCCGCATAACTGCCATGAAACTGCCCTCTGGGTTGGTTGTAGTGCCCATATTGACCTCTATAGCCTCGATTACTCCATACTGGTCTTGATCTGCCTGTATGTGTACCTCTGCCGCTTTGAAACCCCATTCTTTGTCTTTGATTGCCCCCATCATATGTGTTGCCTTTTGTACATTGCCTTTTGAAATGCCCTGGTTGCCCACATTTAAAACAATTGCCATGAGCAACAAATGCTGTTGAACCACTCGCCACAGATCTTGCAGCATTACTTAATGACCCAGTTAACTCTCGTTTCTCATATTCAGCTAGTAATTTAGACTTTACCAACTCGAAACTTAAATCTGGAATATTTTCTAGCACTGTAACAACTGTCTCAAAAGATGAAGGTAAACTTAAAAATAAACTGCAAATCACATCCTCCTGGCTCATTTCAGTTCCTGCGTCCTTTAGCTGCCTAATTATACCTTCAAATTCTTCTATAAATTTGCCTAAACTATCAGTTTCCTTCACTTTCATTGACAATTTTCATTTTTTCTTAAGAAATATTTGTCCTAGTAAACCCTTTTTTTTATATTATCCCTTTAAAACTTGCCACATGTCATATGAAGAATTGCATGCACGTAAACTTTCAATCTGCATGTCATTTATACATTGAACAATCAAGCATTTAGCTCTGTTATCCTTCTTTACCTCTTCGGGTTTCTCTGGATCTATCTCTTTTTCTACACACCCCCTTACAGCATTCTCCGCCAAAATTAACTCCATTCTAAACTTCCAATTGTGATAATTGGTTCCATTTAACGGCTCAATAATGTATTTACCTGTACTAGCCATTTTTACTTCGACTTCAGACGCCTGCAGTTTTAAACTTCACCCTAGACCGGGACTTTTTATTCTTTCAGATGTATTCTTAATCCGCCAATTACAACTCTCTGGCAAACTGCGAATCTGGGCCCATAACCTTTTGATAATAAAAGTCTTGGAAGCCAATCAACCAATTTATTTAGAATAACAACCCGATTAACAACTAAAAAACACACGAGCCAAAAAATATATTTTATTTGTTTTTAACCTATATTTTTAAACCCTTAAGCCTCAGACACAAAATTAACAAGTATGGCTTTTTCCATTTGTAATAGTGGTTGAAGGTGTTTAGTGTGCTTTAACAAGTATGTTTGTGCCAGGACTTCAAACGCCTTTCGTCTGCCATCGGGGCGTCCTATCCTGTTCATGTTCTCTTCACGTTCCCTTGGAAGCACCTTGTAGATCCGTGCATTGCGATGCATTTTATTAACGTCTTCGCACACCCTTCTCCATAAATCTATATTAGCTTGATGTACAGCCTTATTATAGTTGTTTAAGCTGTACTCATCTATGGGTCTGTTACCGATAGGAATATCTGTAATTTGAGCATGACGGCTCCGATGACACCACCCAGTTGACCTTACTGCCTGATATAGTGATTTAGTTTGAACTAATAGTTAAATCTAGTACCTCTTTTTTTTTCTTTGTAGTGATAAAGGTTGGCTCATGCCCTGTATTATTAATTATTGTTAGTCCCTCTCCAAGTATATAATTGAAGAGAGGGTCACCTTTTTAATTAATGTTTGTGCAACCCCAGGCTATGTCCCGAATATTTGCGATGTAGTACGACCCACTTGCGCGTATCTATTCCTCGGTTCATGTATCTAAGATGCGTTAGCACCTCACCTGGACTTTGCCGTCGTCCGGAAGGTTGGCCACGCAGATATGAGGTTGTGGAAGGTTTGCTCCTATCACGAAACTGAGCCTAGCTCCCTCCCTAGGTTGAAGAATATGTTTCCGTTTTGTCATCCGCACAAGTGCGTTGTAGACTGTACTCAACCGAGTTTGTACGAACACCCGTGGAACTTCACTTGTGAGGCACCCTTAGACACTGATTGAACCGCTCTAAGTTTTGCTCTCTGGAGAACAGATGACCAGCGAGCAGGACACTTACCAGATACTCGGAGTGGATTATCCTAACTCGCGTGCCTCCGGCGACTGCTTTGTACGACGGCTTGCCTGCGCTCTCCCTAGGTTTCACCTCGCGCCCTGGGGTGCTGCTTTCAGAGCGCAGACGCTTGCCACTGTCGGAGGTTGAGTTAGGCTGATCTCCCTCGACCATATGGGAGCCATCAGCGACCGTCCGTTCGGCAGGACGAGGTCGAGTCCCCCTGACGTCCCCGGAATACTCTCTGCTTTTTTTAAGGACGATGGCAAGGGAGTTTTATACTCTTTGCATTTGGTCACAAGCTTTACTAGGCGTTTGCGTTGCGCCCCGTTAAGTTTCTTCCAAAGGGAGGTCGGAGCAACACGGTAAGATAGCTGCTTCCTTGTATTAAGCCCAGTACCCCAGAAGCCGCGCCCCAAGAGAGGAAAGAGGAAAATAGCAGTCTTAGAGAAGGAAAATCTAACTGTGATTAGATATTGACCAATTATTATAGTGGTTAACAGAAAGTAGAAACAGCAGAATCACATCCAAGCATATTAGAAGTGGGGTGCGTTCTTAGTCCGAAAGCAGCAAGCGCCATCGCGTGAACGATGCTTTCATGGCTCGCATACCCCTGATTCTTATCAGGGGTACCGCGCAGTTTTGACAGACCAGTGTGTAATACGTCGCTGCCTAGAAGACCCGCTACAATACCGTTTACTATTACCCGATTGAGCAAGCTCTCCACAACCTCGAATTTATAGTGGAGTAATTTTCTTAGTTTCATGCGATATGTTAAATTTTTTAGTAAAATGAGGGCTCTTTTATTCTAGGCACAATTAATATATGTGGCTTGTTACATTATATAAAAAAAAGAAAACTATTGGGAAGCATTTGTTATATCCTTAAATTCAAGCAGCCAAATTTCAATCAAGTTCAAGTTATTTTAGATTCCAATACCTACTGCTTAAACACTTGATTTTTGAATCTTTATTACTAGTGGTAAAAGTTTAGATCAAGTTATATAATAAAGTTACTTAGTTCAAAATATTTAACTAAATAAATAGGGTTGTGATTTTTTTAAAGAAAATAAAAGCTTAAACACCTGGAAGATTGTTGTTGTGCCTAACTAAATTAAGAACTGAACTACTCAGTATTTAGCGCTACTCACGGGTCAGTTTGTTACGTCCAAACGTCCAAAATTTTACCCGTTCATGTTGATTAAACAAAAATTAGAACGTTTGAAATATTAATGAGCGCTATTGAATTTTTAGTCAGAAGTTTTAGGACCGTATTCAAAATATTACTGTAGGAGAAATATAAAAATAGTGGACTGTATCTTTAATTAATTAATGCATAAAAAAATTAAGACGACGGCCAAGACAACCCCAAAATAATTTGTGGCTCACCTTGCTGTCGCTTCTGTTCAGGACTGCTCCTCCAGGTTCACCTCCAAATATTTGCTGGGTTTGACGGTGTGCCGGCACTTATAATTTTTGGAATTCACTCGCGTGTCTTTATATATGGAGAACGACTTATTTGGTCAGTAGTTTATATACCAATGCTAATGCTGCCAGTTCCCATCAATCCGGATCGATGCAGTACTGGACTAGAGGTGCGTGCGACTCTTCTCGGTCAAAATTAAGGTTGTCTTACATATGACGCGATAAAAAGCCGCGAATAATGATTTAGCAAAAAAAAAACTAAATAAATTGTAGAATACAACTTTAGATATTAACAACGATCAGTATCACGACGAAGCAAAGCTCATGTTAAATATAATTATATGAATATTGACAATAAAAAAAGAATAAAAATAAATAAAGAAATGAGTCTTCCGATTTGACGGAACATACCACCCACCTAAAATGTCCCACATTTTAATTAAAAAAAAAAGAGCAAAAATAATAAAAAAAAGCATGAATTCTAACGCGAAATAGAAATTTTCCGCAGGAAAGACTAATTGTTCGGTAATGAACATAACTTCGAGACAGGACGGCGCAGTATCCCCTTATGCGTCTTTACCGCTACAACACGCGTAATGCCATCCCTGCCTGGAAAACATTCTATTACACGACCCAACAACCACGAAAGGGGTGGAGCATTATCCTCCTTTAATAATACCAACGAATCAATTTCAATGGCTTTACTTGTATCAAACCACTTCGACCTCTGATTAAGGGTGTGTAAATATTCATTATGCCACCTCTTCCAAAAATCCTGGTGGATACGTTGAGTAAGTTGCCAGCGCGAAAGACGACCCAATTTAATCTCTGTTAGGTCGGATTCAACGAAGGTATTTAAAGGTTCCAAATTCAAAAAATGACTTGGGGTCAGAGGGTTTAAGTCATTAGGGTCGCTACTCAATGAACAGAGAAGTCGAGAATTTAGGATTGCCTCTATTGAGGTCAAGACAGTATTAAACTCCTCATAGGTGAGAATGTGCGAACCAACTACGCGATGTAGGTGGCCCTTTACGGCCTTAATTCCAGCTTCCCAAATTCCACCAAAATTTGGGGCTGAAGGGGGGTTGAAATGCCACACTATGCCTTCGTGGATCGATGCATTACGCATATTTTGCATCAACTCTTTTGACGCACCCACAAAATTCGTCCCACAATCGCTAAACATGTCTGTGACACGACCTCGGCGAGAAACAAAGCGCCTTAATGCGGCCAGAAAGGCATCGCTTGATAGCTCTGTAACCAGTTCCAGGTGAAGAGCCTTTGTGCACAAGCAGACAAAAAGGCAAATATAAGCCTTACAAGTTTTGCTGCCACGATGCTTGCCCATAGTGATTAAGTATGGCCCTCCAAAATCCACACCACTTTTGGTGAAACATTTTACTTGATTTACTCTGAAGGACGGTAAATCACCCATAAGAGGAATTTGTGATGAAGGGTTACACCTAAAGCAACGCATGCAGGAAGACAAAACCTTTTTAATAATTCTTCTTGAAGAAGGAATCCAAAGGCGTTGACTGAGTAGGAATTGGGTAGTTTGTAAACCAGGGTGCATATATTTAATGTGAGTTTGTTCAATAATTAGAGAGGTAATTCGATGATCACGGGGTAATAGACAGGGGTATTTATGATTATAAGAAAGGGAAGCGTGCTTCAATCGTCCGCCCACCCTGAGAACACCATGCTTGTCTAAAAAAGGAGAGAGCTTCCGAATATATTTCGGTAATATTGTTAGATTAGGATTGGATTTCGAAAGTTCTGCCATTTCTTGAGCAAATGAAACTTTCTGAACTTCTCGGATTAAAAGTAAGAGAGCTCTATCCAATTCTGCCAATGTTACATGACCTTTATTGTCAACGAGTTTTGGAGCCTTTACATATGCACAGAAACGTAAAACATATGCAACAATACGAATAATCTTTGATAAAGAGGAGAATCTGGATATCAAATTATCCCAGAAGCTAACTACTGGAGTCGAGGTTAATAAAACAATCCTTCTTTTTTCAAGGTCTATACTATCGTCAGACGTGTAAGAATCGTTAACCCATTTAGTGAGACAGGATGTTAGAAAACCGGGTCCGGCCCACCATTTTTCGAGGTGAAGTAACTCGGAGGGAAGAAGACCTCTGGTTGCACAGTCAGCAGGATTATTTTCCGACCTAACATGAGCCCAGCAATCCGCAGATAATTTTTCCTGAATATACGATACGCGGTTACTTACAAAAGTAGTCCATTTATGGGTAGAAGACTTTATCCAGCTTAAAGCTACGGTGGAATCAGTCCATGCAAACAATGACGAAATATTTATAGAATCAGCAAGTGCTTCTTTCACTGATGACATTAAATCTGCCAATAAGACAGCCGAGCACAACTCTAGCCTTGGAATCGAGATTGTCTTAAGAGGAGCTACTCTACTCTTAGAACATAGCAAATACGTCTGAACGTTATCATCATAAGTAATTATGCGAAAATAGACCACAGCTGCATACGCCTTTTCCGAGCTATCGCAGAAGCCGTGCATTTCACACAATTTCATCTGGGAAGGGATAATCTTTCGAGGTAATAAAAGGCTCGATAGGGTAGAAATACCTTCTTTAAATAAAGACCAGTATTCTTTAATATAGTTAGGAGCAGGTTGGTCCCAGTCTAGTCCAGATGACCATAATTGTTGAATAATTATTTTCAAAGAGACAGTAATAGGGGAAAGAAATCCTAAAGGGTCAAAAATACGAGCCAAATCAGATAAAATGTTTCTTTTTGTACATGGTTTTACTATAGATTCTATTTTAAAGACAAAAGAATCACTAAGAGGATTCCATTGCAAGCCTAAAATCTTGACTATGGAATCAGTCTCTTTATCAAAGGAAAGGGGGTTCAACTGTGTCAAAGAGGTGTCTAAATGAGATATTAATAAAGGCGTATTACTCGCCCATTTTCGCAATTCAAAGCCACCAAGAGAAAGCAACGAAATTAGTTCTTGCTGAAGGGCAAGAGCTGATTCGATAGAATCAGTACCGCTAACTACGTCATCCACGAATATTTCATTCTCTAAGACTTCAGATGCCCTAGGAAATTTAAACTTATAATCCCTAGCAAGTTGAGTGAGAGTTCTAATAGCTTGGTATGGTGAAGAAGCTACACCGTAGGTTACGGTATTCAGTTGATAGTCTCTCACAGGATCAGACTTTGAAAACCTCCATAAAATTCTTTGAAAATTTCTACAGGGTTGATCTATGAGAATTTGTCGAAACATCTGCTTAATATCAGCAGTGAATGCAACAGCATGGATGCGAAACTTTAACAGCAAGTGAAATATATCCTGTTGAAGCTTGGGGCCGACTAACAAAGTGTCATTGAGAGAAATATTATTTGCAGCCTTCGCGGAGGCGTCGAAAACAACACGAAGTTTTGTGGTTGAACTTTCCGGACGAAGAATACAGTGATGGGGTATATAATAAGAGTTTTTTATATCTATATTTGAGGGTAGGATTTCCATATGTCCAGTGTCAAGAAAATCCAGCATAAAAGCGCGATATTCATCATGGAGCTCGGGATTAGACTCCAGACGCCGCTCAAGAGAATAAAATCTGCGCAGAGCAATATCTCGAGTATTTTCAAAAACTGGCAGTTCCAAATTTTTGAAAGGAAGTTGAAGAATATATCTTCCTGAGGAATTTCGAGTATGTGTCCTCTGGAAAAATTCCTCTGCAGCAACCTCATCAGGAGAATGAGAACTGTAATTAGGAATCTGTTCCAGTTGCCAAAATCTTTTAACGATATCCATAAGTGTGGGGCCCACAGTAGCGCAAAGGCTATTAGGAATTGAGCGAGAAATAGATTCCTGGTGAGGCACACGACCCATAATTATCCACCCTAACTTAGTATTTAGAGCGACAGGCTTATCTTATCTATGGACTGCGATATCTGGCCTTGCTTCACAAGAAAACCAAAAACATCACCTCCAACCAGCATGTCTATAGGACCCGAGATATTAAAAGTTTCATCCGCCAGTTCGAGATGAGAAAACTGAGGAAAGCAGTCTGTGGGTAAATCAGAAGAAGGGAGATTTTCGCAAATTTTAGGAATTACAGCAAATTCGAGAGAAAACCTGTGGTTCGTGAAACCTTTAGGAGTGAAGGTGCATGTCACTTCATGAGAGACATTTGAGACAGTATCACCTAAGCCCTTAACAAACAGAGAAAGAGGTCGTTTGACTAGGCCCAAACGTTTACATAATTTGTTTGTAATAAAATTCACTTGACTTGCGCTGTCCAACAAGATTCGCGCATTGATAAATTGACCCTGAGAATCCAGAACCCGAATCTGTGCCGTGGCCAATAAAACAGAGCTTTCAGTATTTTTGTGTGGTTTGATATTGGTCAAGGCAACAGGTTGAGATCTGTTTTCACAGTTTGTAGAAGATTCCTGCTCAACGGCAGGTGGCTGAGAAGCTTCAAAGGAGTCATGGTGCAAAAGGGTATGATGAGGCTTGGAGCATTTTTCGCAGCGGCGACGAGATGAGCAATTAAACGAGTTATGTTTTAAACCTAAGCAATTGGTGCACCATTTATTAGTTTTTGCAATTTTATATCTTTCGTGGGAATTTTTACTTAAGAATTCTGAACATTTATAAATTGAGTGATTATTTTTGTGGCAAAAGTAACATGACGCAGCATTAACAACAAAAGTTCTCTTTGGCATTGCTGTTTGTTTTATATATTTAGAAGTACTAGGCTTTCCATCTTTAAAAGAGCTTGAGACGGTATCTAATGCAATACACTGCTTCTTAAGAAAGTCTAATAAAATTTCAAAATGCTTGTGTTTATTTTGAATTTCGTCTAGAGATTTACCACACTCAAGTTCGAACCTCGTGGCGGTGCTTGAATCAAGGCGATCAAATAGCATGTAAAATAAAACGAAATCCCATTGTGAGACAGGGTGACCCATATTTTCAATTGCAGTTAAGTGTTCAGTAAATGTATCTAATAGAGTGTGAAGAGATTTTGCATCATGCTCATCAGAAAGCTTCACAGTCTTTTCAATCTCACGCCAGTGACTAACCGAAATTAATCGATTATTTTCATATCTACCCTTCAATGTATTATAAGCTATGTTATAATTATTATCAGTTAAAGGAGTACACTGAACAATGCTTAGTGGGGGTCCTTCTAAGGAATTTAAAAGATATGTAAATTTTTCTACATTGGAAAGACTTGAATTATTGTGAATAATTGAATCATAGAGGTCAATAAACGTCTTCCAATTTTTTATAGTGCCATTAAATTTTTTAAGTTCCAGCTTAGGTAATTTAACATGACTGGGGGTTGCCCTTTCTGCCCCTTGCTCAGTATTATCAAACAATTCAGCGCAAGTTGCTTGGATTGAATAAAAATTTTCATCAAAATGTTTTCGAATAGCCTGTTGAGTCGCCAAATCATCATCATCGCCCTGGGCTACAATATTTAAAATGGAGGCGTGATGATTATTAAATTCAGTAACAATCCCTTCAAGGTGTTTGACCCGAATTTTTAACTGTGTATGAAGGCGTACATTATTAATGGCATTATCAGCAACTACTTTGATTTCTTCTAAGCGGCTAACAGCACTATCGCGTTGAGCAATAAGGCCTCTTAGCTTTTTATCAGCCATATTAACGAGAGCGAAAGAAGAAAAATTAAATTTGGATTAAAATATTTTAATCCGAGATAAAGCAATACTGAGCAAAAAACAAAGTTTTAGACAAAATGAGAAAGGGGGTTTATTATTTTTCTTATTTTGATTAAACAGTAAAAATTGCTTAATAAGGTGAAATTAACCAAGCTACTTATACCTATTGATATAGAGCTATAAACTCAGAGATTCAAAAAAATTGATTTATTCTTGTATATTTATTTTATACGTTAAGCGTGAAGGGTATAGTTGATTAAATTAGTTATAAAATTGTTCACGCAAGAGCAGAGATATAGAGAGATCAAGAGATATTAAGAGCATTAAAGAGAAGGAGAGATGGATGCGACCATATAAAGGAAATTGTTTTGATACACTAAATTGCAACAAATTTCTGAGAAGGTATAACAAATAGAGAGAAACTGTCACAATATATAATCAAAACAATTAAGGGAGTTATGCGAGATATTATGAGTAATATTATAAATAATAACATATATAAGAGGAGAGAGGCAAATATCGCCTATGAGTATCACAAAGAGAGAAAGAGAGAGAGAAGATTTGGCATACCAGGGGGTTTAATATTTGGGGTAATAAGATTAATTACCAAATCTTTTACCAAAAGTCAATAAAAATTTTTATTATTTTATCAACAATATTATTGTAAAGTAATATTACTAGACAAGCCAACAACGAAAACCAAATTATAAGTCCGGGCGTAGAGAGGAAATAATATTAAGTAAAGCCACCGAAAAAGAGTTGATTTACTATTCCACTCTGTAAAAATATAATAAGAGACGGACGAGGGACCAGCGGCGCTGCAACTGACGCGAGACGCAATTATCGACGCGCTGAGACGCTAAATGTAAGGAGAGAGATAGATAGACGGTACTGTCCGAATGACTCGAGAATGGAATTTCTATAATTAACCAAAATTTTAAACAATTTTAACATGAGGTTTACCAATATAGCAATACCGAATAATAATTTTGTATGCTCTTACACGTTTTGGATGTAATTTTTTGCTGAAATGTAGGTATGCAATCAAAATCCTAAATCCAAATCCGCGATCGAAGTGACCAAAAAATGTAGGAGAAATATAAAAATAGTGGACTGTATCTTTAATTAATTAATGCATAAAAAAATTAAGACGACGGCCAAGACAACCCCAAAATAATTTGTGGCTCACCTTGCTGTCGCTTCTGTTCAGGACTGCTCCTCCAGGTTCACCTCCAAATATTTGCTGGGTTTGACGGTGTGCCGGCACTTATAATTTTTGGAATTCACTCGCGTGTCTTTATATATGGAGAACGACTTATTTGGTCAGTAGTTTATATACCAATGCTAATGCTGCCAGTTCCCATCAATCCGGATCGATGCAGTACTGGACTAGAGGTGCGTGCGACTCTTCTCGGTCAAAATTAAGGTTGTCTTACATATGACGCGATAAAAAGCCGCGAATAATGATTTAGCAAAAAAAAAACTAAATAAATTATTATAAATAAATAAATAATATATAATATATATAATAATATAAATAAAATATTATAAATAAATAAATAATATAATATATATAAATAAATTGTAGAATACAACTTTAGATATTAACAACGATCAGTATCACGACGAAGCAAAGCTCATGTTAAATATAATTATATGAATATTGACAATAAAAAAAGAATAAAAATAAATAAAGAAATGAGTCTTCCGATTTGACGGAACAATTACTAAGAGGGCAAAAATATGGAGGAAATAAGTAAAAAGGCAAATGTCAAGCCAGGTAAAATGTAAATCGTAGTCTGGCATAATTTTAAAAGAAAAAAATTCTCGCAAACCAATCACAGTTTTTAAAAACATGGTTTAGTCTTAAATAAACCCCTGGAGTTTGTTATAAAATCCCCTTCCGTATGAAATTATGGTTCCCAAACAAGAATACAACTATACCGAAATTTCAAATGTAATTGAACCACTTCCATCCTCTATAAAGGGTAAAATATACAAAAGTTCCAAAGACAACTTGCAATCACAGCTACAACTTCTAGCCAACTGAGAACGGTTTAAAACATTAACTTCTTCCAAAAAAAAAATAAAAAAACCAAGATTTAACACAAAACCTGCATAGAATGCTGAATTAAACCAATAAAGCAAAGAGAATAAAATTTTCTTTTTTGGGGAGAATTTCTATGGGGAAAGCAAAGAAGGAACTCACTGTCGATTTTTCTAATGATACCTTTTGACCTGTGCTCTGACATCATTTTAGTGTTTTAGTTTTGTTTCCTATTAAATATTCTAATTTACTTCCTCTAACTTCTGGTTTATTGACAGCTTTACTTATTTTTTAATTAAATTTATCAAAAAGATTTTTTTTTTTTAATTTTTTCAATATGTTTTGTTATAATTAATTTTGGTAATGTATGTAAATTTTATGGTAAAATGTTTTAGATGTTAAGTTTGTTTGAAATTTAAAGTGAATTTAGAATTTTTTAGGATGCTTGTACACAAGATTTTGTTTTGTCTTACGTAATATACCATTTTCTTCTTTTCTTCCTTTCTTAATTAGAGGGGAACTAAAAAGAACAGAATTTTAACTCTATACATGGAATTTTTCCCTATGTTAAAAATAACATATTTGTAGCTACTTCTCAAGAACTCAAAAACCATCTGTAATTTCAAGAGAACCCCTCAAATGATTTCACAGTGAGAGAACCAAACCAAAAAAAAAAAATTCTTGTTGACTTTTTGGTTTGATGAAACGATCAATTGAACTCCTAAAATAGGCTCTAAGCACTGATAAAAATAAAATAAAATATTGCAGCTTAAATATCACCTTAGACCTAATAAAATTTAACTTAAAGAAGTACCAAACAAAGGACAGGTACGCAAAAAAATATACAAGAAATATCATCGGAATAAGATACAGCATTTTTGGTCCAGATATTATTTTCAATTAAATTATGATACGAATAAATAATTCTTATCTTCAAATTATTTTTTTTTAACCGGTCAAAATACAAACGCCTTATTTATTTCACACTATAATTCTTCGAAATCATATTATTTAATAAACAAAATTATATATTGCAAAAATTGCAGTCTCCTTCTGCAGGCACTTGTTACTGCATAACTTACTAAAACTTTCACATATATACACAGAAAATAGCTTACCTTTTGAAAAAACACTAAAATCTTGTATTCGACATTGAAACCCTAATATATTCTATTTCCTTAACTAAATATAACTTTTAATTAGGAATCGCAAATTGGGAGAAGGAATATTTATTATTCCAAGTTAACTTCCTCTAAAGAAATAGCTTAAATTAAAAGTTATGAGGTTGAAGTGAGACAAGAATCTAATTATAAATTCTTAGAAATTGTCATATATTTTTACTAAATTAAGCTTAGTCGCTGAACTTTAACTTTATGCTTGATAAAACCTTAAAAATTAAGCCTTTTAGGTATTTTTAATCTCAGCTTTTAAATGCCCTCTCTATTTCTATTGCTTGTAGGATTTAGCCGATGTTTCTTAAAGAAAAATTAATATTTTTGCTTCATTTACTCTTTTTTTAAATATATTTATACCTGAATTACTTATTCATTGCAAGCAAAACTTTAGATTTGCTAATAAAATAAAGACCCTTGAAAAGTCTAAGATCTATGAGATTAATTGTAATGATTGTGATAAGAAGTAAATAGGAAAAATAAGATGATTTACTAAAGACAAATCTGTGATCAGTGTTATGGTCTGGGTTATTTAAAATGTCATATTTAAAATTCATCATAAAACTAAATCAGGCTATATTAAAAATTTAAAGTAATTTCTTGGAGTATAATAAATTCATTAAACTTTTAGTAATATTATTAGTTTCCATTTGTAATTATTTATTAGCAATCAGAAATAGACTAAAAATACTACATCCTGCTCTAGTTTTTCTTCCAAATGTTTTGTGTGCATTGTCCTTCTTTTTTTTTACTTCTTAGGTCTGATTATTGTTGTTAATTTTCTCATCTTGCTCTTTGAACATTTCTTGTCTGAGATCAATTGGAAAATCATCTTAATTAATGTGGATATTTTTTGATATCTCGAATCCTTGAAAACTAGCTATAAATATGGTATTTTTAGAATAGGAACAATTATCATGGATATAACTTAACATCATTTGGGCTGCGCTCTTTTGTTGCCACCGAAGTAAATCGAGTTCCTTTCTTATTTTCCGCATAAAAACCGTGGTTTTCCACGAAAGGATTTGTGAAGTAAAATAAATAGCCATAGTCATTGGTTATATTTGAATTGAGGGTCGGTGACAGTTAACTGATGCGTCCTAACCTAAGGCCGATTATGAACGTTGCCGTTACACCGGTTTTCATTTTTTTCTGTCACGAGTTCATCCCATTTTTTTGTTCCGCCATTTGTCTTTCATTGATTTGAGCAATCCATGTGGTTTGGATTTCAAAAAAAAGAGATTTCGAACGTCTTTTGATGGTCAAAAAAAAAGATTCTAGAACGTCTTGAGTCCGTTTGGAGGTTATAATTGTGCCCGCACGTATCTTTGGAATTTTCAGAAATTTAACCCTTTATATAGGATAAAAGTGATTCAATTACATTTGAAATTTTGGTGTAGTTGTACACTTGTTTAGAACCG